>NC_056748.1:836676868-836824368 GCF_019279795.1 Protopterus annectens | reverse complement strand
TCTTCAGATTTTCATGAGGAGGAGTCAGTCACATAGTTAGACTTCTTGGCTTTCCTTCTACGATATCTAACCAAAAATGAGATAGTAAAAAGGGCTTTACCAAATAAAGCATTTCGTATTTTTATCACAGGCTAAAATATGCTTTCTATATTGACACATAACATCTTTCAGCATTCATAAGTCTGTGAACAAACTAAATGAAATAATATAAAGTATGCAAATCATTTGGTACACTGTATCCCTACTGAAATTCAGGAATGAGCTGAATGTGGGTCTATATCACTTTATTGAATGGATATTAAGCAAATAGCCATTCATCGAACCCCTGTTTATCGAAGGTGCTCTTCATTGAATGGCAAATTTTAACTAGGGCAAATCAGTGGCTGGCCACCATTTGGAATTTGCCCTTTTCCCCACTGTAGTGTGATCTTGGAGTTGCCCCACCTTGGTAGGATTTAAATGTTCTGTTTTTTTATGGTCACTTGGTTGGCCTACCTTTTGTTTGCCCTAGTTAAAATTCACCAGAAAGAAGGTGTGTTTGTGTTGCTGTGTGAGACAGTAGGTGTGTGTCTGTAGATATAATTTAAACTAGCAGTTCCATCTGTTTCTGTGTGAGTAAAATGTATGTATGCATATGTATGTGTATGTAATTTAAACTGACTGCTCTGTTTGTATGTGAGATAAAGTGTGTGTGTGTGTGTGTGTGTGTGTGTGTGTGTGTGTGTGTGTGTGTGTGTGTTTGTGTGTGTGTTGCTGTGTGAGAGATTAGGGGTGTGTGTGTGTGTGTGTGTGTGTGTGTGTGTGTGTGTGTGTGTGTGTGTGTGCATACCTCTCAGCCTCTCAAATGCTAGAAATCTGGATAAAGCCTGACATAATGGGTGGACAAAAATAGGGGCAAATTTTAAATATTGCTCTTATAAATTTAGAGAGTTGCTAGTATAACAGCATTTGAGTTAACATACATTTTCTGAAGGATATGAAGTCTGAATCTCAAATGTATATCGTTAATTAGTGACTGCAGTCCAAAGATCTTCCTAGTGATTTGCCAGAAAACCACACATTTTATGAGGAACAGTCCATAAATATGAGGCAAAATCTGTACATTCTGTGAAAATCTGGACAGTTTAGAGGTATGTGTGTGTGTGCTGCTGTGTGAAGGAGAGAAGGTGTGTGTGTGTGTGTGTGTGTGTGTGTGTGTGTGTGTGTGTGTGTGTGTGTGTGTGTGTGTGTGTGTGTGTGTGTGAGATTAGGGGTGTGTGTGTATACCTCTCAACCTCTAAGTGCAAGAAATCTGAACAATGCCTGATATAATGGGGTGAGAAAAATAGAGACAGATTTTAAATATTACCCTTATAAACTTAGAGAGTTGCTAAAATAATAGGATTTGTGTTACTATGCATTTTCTGAAGGAAGATATGAAGTCTGAAACTCAAATGTATGTCATTATTTAGTGATTGCAATCCTCAGATCTTCTCAGTGATTTGCCAGAAAACCATTACTTTGAGGAACAGTCCACAAATATGAGGCAGAAATCTGTACATTCTGTGAAAATCTGAACAGTTGAGAGGTATGTGTGTGTGTTGCTTTGTGAGAGAGAGTTGGGGTGTGTGTGTGTGTGTGTGTGTGTGTGTGTGTGTGTGTGTTACTCTATGAGAGAGTAGGTGTGTGTGTTGCTGTGTGAGAGAGGAGGTGTGTGTGTGTGTGTGTGTGTTTCTGTGTAACATCAAAGACAAGGTGTGTGTGTGTGTGTGTGTGTGTGTGTGTGTGTGTGTGTGTGTGTGTGTGTGTGTGTGTGTGTGTGGAACATACCTCAGAACTGTCCAGATTTAGCCTAATAGTTTTGATAAGATTTTTATAAAAAATTGTGGTTTTCTGGCAAATCACTGATGATTGAAATAACTAAATACTGTCATACATTTGAGTTTCAGACTTATGTGAACTTCAGTGGAGACAAGAGCCTGAATCTTCTATACCAACTATCAAACTGCTGAAGGAATTGTGAGCTTCACTGGAGACAAGAGCCTGAATCCTCTACATACACCAACTATTAGACTGATGTCGGAATTGTGAGTTTGAGTCTCAATACATTTTCAATGAATTATGAGTTTCAGTGCATTTTCATGGAATTGTGAGTTTCAAGGGAAGAGAATTTTACTGTTGCTCATGCTAAGTCTGTTTTCAACATGCAATAACTGTTTTATTTAGTAAATGGCAGTCACGGTTTGTGCTGTAGAATCTGAAAGCAGTGTTAGTTATATAATTACTTGTTGTTGGTTTGTCAGTCATTTCCTATTGCAGTATTACCAACTTGGCAATTTTTTAAAGTAACACAATAGAGGCAATTAATCCTTCAAGGGCAGCAGGCACTGAATTTGTAGATGAAACACTGAAATGTAAAATTGTTTGCCAGCAGCAACCTTTTCATTAATTACAGATCTCTTTAAAGTCTCCCTTGGCTTCAGGCTCCTGGCAAAGGCTCTTGCCTCCCCCATAGTGCCTTTTTAGGCAATGCCATGAGGACAAAACTACCAACATGAAAATTTCATCAAAATGTAAATTAAAGGTCATGCTGCTAAATTCTAGGAGTCTAAACTCGCAACCTAAGCACTCAAAAAGCCTCTTACAGCCCAGCACTTGCTCAGACCTTATAGCAAGTACTGATATACACTGACACTGATTGCCCAGCAGGGCAAGGCTCTTTATTCACCCCTCATCAACCAAGTGACTAAGCAGCTCATCCTGCTATTCAGACATGACCAAAGGGCAACTTCAGGTGCACTCTCCAGTTCATCTGGTGAATCTGGATATCCTGAGGCAATGTTACAACTGCATCATGTACACAGACAACCTTTTCCTCCTACCGCAAAACACTAACATATGTGAGAGATGCAATTATACAGCCAAACTGGAAGCTAAGCTGTCTCCACCCAAGACTGGAACAGATAGTCAAGAGGAAAAGGTTAACACTTGCACCACAACTCCAGCCACACACAGACCTACTAAAACAGCACTGGCAAAAAATACACATAAATACACAAAATCATACTCGGAGGCTCTAAATAAAAACCTGCAAAAGCATCAGAGACCTCCAAAGCAGACACCCAAACAACCTGCACTTCCCGTCACAAACCAGACAACACATAAAACACAAAATCAGTGTACCGCATAATCACAGCCCTTAAGGCGGAATAACATACCTAACACACTAGTAATAGGTAACTCTGTAGTCAGGCTGGACAAGCAGAAGGTTACTGTTAGCTGCCTGTCGGGAGCCAGAATCCGCCACATAACACAAGCACTCAGGTCACTCCAGAAAAATACAAATATGACTCTGTCATTGTTCATGTTGGTGTGAATGTCCTGAGATGTACCTCCGTGGACTACATGAAAAGAGACATGGAAGAGATCTCTGATCATGTAACCCAGGCTGGTATGACCCTGACCCTGAGTAGCATCCTGCCCTCACCAAGAATGATACCTCAGTATAAAGAAAAAATGATCAATTTCAACAATTGGTTAAGCTTCTGGTGTTATTCAAAGGGAATCCAGTGTCTGTCAGCTTGGGACGACATGCTCAACAAGCCACATTGCTTCGCAAGAGATGGCTTGCACCTGTTACCCCTAGGCTTTTGAATACTGGCCAAGGCTCTTGCTGCCCCCATAGTGCCTTTTTTAGGCAAAGCTCAAAAGTCAAACCCATCTCCATAAACAGCACAATTAACAAAAAACTGAGGATTATGCTACTCAACACCAGGAGTTTAAATCTCAAAATGCACGCGCTTGAAGCACTCCTCAGTATGGAGAATGTCGACATTTGTGCAGTAACTGAAACCTGTTTCAAGGCTCCAGAAAGCACCCCAGCACTACCGGGCTACAACTCATACCACACATTTTGGTCACAGAACATGGACCGAAACACAAAAGAAGGGGGTGTATCCATATTCATCAAGGATACCTACACCTCCAGGTTAGTGGCGCAGCATGATACCTCTGAGATCATCCATGTGCAACTAACATTGGACAAATTTGCAATGCAAATTGTGGCCTGCTATAGATCACCCTCCATGACCTAGGACCAACACTCCACCTTTCTGGAGACACTGGAAAACATGAAGGTCCTATCAAACACCCTGATATTGGGTGATTTCAATTACCCTACCCTACCATTCATTGGGAAAACTACTCAAGTACAAATTCCAAGGCCCAGCGCTTCCTGGAATTCATCAACTCAAATGCCCCAGATCAGCTGGTAAACACCCTCACAGAGGTGAAAACATATTGGACCTGGTCATCACCAACATGGGCAACAGGTGTTCCACACCGGAAGTCAACCCGTCACTGGTTAGATCAGACCATAAACTAATCACTCTGGATGCCCACACCCCACCACCACCCCCAATTAAGGAAACCACAGTAAAAAAACTTTCCTAAAGCAAACTTCACCTTACTTAAGAGTGAGGTGGTAAGTTTCACAGCCCCCATGCTAAAGGATAACGCTGCCCAAGATGCAGACACCTTTACAAATGCACTCTATGAGCACCTACAAGGATGCATGGATCATGCCATCCCTAGCAAAACCAAGACTCACTCCTCTAAGAGAAGGAAACCAGTTTGGTGGACTCCTGCAGTAAACAGGCTTTATAATAGAAGGAGGAAACTAGTTCAGAAAAAAAGCAAATCCCAAGAAGGAAAGACATCCCTGATCAGTATCAGTAAGAAACTGAGGTCCCTCATGAAATCATCCAAGGCTAACTTCAAAAGAAAAATAGCCAAGGATTCAAAAGATAACCACAAAGCCTTCTTTAGCTATGTTAAGAATCTAAGTGGCAACTCGCAGATATGCACTGAACTAGTGCACAATAGCACAAAATATACTGAACCTACTGATATTGCCAACATCCTGGCAGATAGATTCAGTGCAAACTTCACCCCCTCTCATCTCCAAAAGGGCCCACAACAATACCAGAAAAGTGTAGTGTCCCAAAAATCACAGATGCACAGGTAAAAACAGCTCTTTCAAAAGCCAAAAACACCAGATGGTGTCCCAGGCTGTGTCTTGCACGAACTACAGAATGAACTAACCCCCCACCTAACACGCTGTTCAACCTCAGCCTCTCAACAGGCTATGTGCCCATAGAATGGTGTACAGCAACGGTTATTCCTCTCCACAAAGGAGGGGCCACAACTGATCCTGGTAACTATTGCCCCATAAGCCTGACTAGCCTGGTCTGCAAGGCTATGGAGCGTATCATCATGGAACTCATTAACAGACATTGGGACCTTCCAAACACTTGACCCGACCCAGTTCGGCTTTGTTAAGGGCAGATCATGCCTACTAAACCTGGTTGACTTCTTTGAGACAGTCACCAAGGCAATAGACAAGGGAAAGGTGGTTCACACAGCCTACCTTGATCTCGCCAAGGCTTTTGACACCATTCCCCACTCGGTTATTACAGAAAAACTCACCAGCCTGAACATAAACCCCTACGTCATGAGATGGGTTGCCAACTGGCTTACAGACAGAACTCACACGGTAAGAATAGCAGGCTCCAAAACAAAACACCCATGAATTACCACATAGGTGGCAGTCCCCTTAATACAGAAGAGGTAATAAGAGATCTGGGTCCCAGGTAGATAGTAATCTCTCCTTTGACAATCATATTGCTAAAGTAGTTAGGAAATCCTTCTATGTGGCCCTTCTAATTACTAAAGGGTTCGCATCTAGAAATAAAGAGGTTATAGCGCCCTCTACTCATCACTCATTAGACCCATCATAGAGTACAATGTCCCATTTGGGATGTACCTCACAAGACACTTCCAACAGCTAGAAAGACCACAGAAGTACCTCACCAAGAGGATTACTGGCCTCAAACATATGTCCTATGCAGCCTGACTGAAAAAAACTCTGGCTGTACTCAGTGGCATATCGCTTACTTAGAGGTGATCTCTGCCTGACTTAAAAAGACATGTACAACTCAGAATTGATGGACATGCTCCACCTAAAGAAATCCAAGTCACTGCGAGCCACGCTCTAGTGAGCTAAACCTCGCCACAACAATAAATAGAACATGCTGGAGGGATAGATTCCTGTCACAGAGACTCCTCATGTTTTGGAACAAAATTACAAATTACATCAGGCAGAGCCCTGCACTAACACTCTTCAAGAGAAACCTTGACGAGTGGATGGGTAACAGAAAATACCCCCCCCCCTTGGATCACTTCATTGGCTCTGCTTGACAGAAGATCGGTTAATTAATCAATGGGGCGGCAAAAGCTGACACACTCTGGCTAGGCTTATAAATGCCCTCAGGCAGATAGCCTAGTACCTACCTATGAACATGAAACTGCAATCATTGCAAGCATTCTTAACCTTGGAAGAAGCTGACATTTGTGCAGTCACAGAAACCTGGTTCAAAGCTGTGGAGAGTACCACAGCCATACCAGGTTACTCATCCTATCATTCATTCAGACCCCAAGCCATGGGCAGCAAAACAAAAGGAGGTGGAGTTGATATGTATATAAAAGACATACACACATCTAGGCTGGTCAAACAGTATGATGCACAGGAAATACTCCAGGTGCAGTTAACAATTGCCAAGACCCCTATTCAAATCATCGCTAGCTACAGGCCTCCTTCTCTGACACAAGATGCCCACTCCACCTATATGGACCTCTTTGAATCTATCAAGATTCAACCCTTTACTCTGATCCTGGGCAACTTTAACTATCCAACCATAGAAGGGAAGAAATATTCATGCCAAAACACAAATGCCCAGAGATTCCTTGATTTTGTCAATGCAAATGCCTTGAGCCAGTTGGTTGACACCCCCACAAGAGGTGAAAATATCTTGGACTTGGTATTAACCAACATGAGTAACCACTGCAGCATCTCAACAGTGTCATCATCCCTGGTAAGATCAGACCACAAAGCAGTCACTTTTGAAGTCACCATCCCACCCCCAACCCCCCAGATAGGGTCAAACAAAAAACTTCTCCAAAGCTGATTACAGCCTCCTGAGGGAAGGTATTAACAGTTTCATAGCCCCCTCCACAGAAACTGGCATATATGTCCAAATTTACACCAAAATACTATATTAGCATTTATATAGCTGCATGGAATCAGGAATACCAGACCGGATGAAATCATCCTCCTCAAGGAAGAGTGAACCTATCTGACGGCCATTTACAATAAATAAACTCTATAATAAAAGGAAAAAATTGCTGTGCAGAACCAAAAAGGTACAGGTGTATAATTGGAAGCAATATCTCCTTAGCCTTAACAAGCAAATAAGAGCACTAGTGAAATCCTCTAAAGCAAAATTTGAGTCCAAACTGGCCACATCTACTAAAGACAATCATACGACTTTCTTCACATATGTCTGCAATCTCAAGGGAAGTGCCCAGATCTGCTCAGAACTGGTGGTCAAGGGCACCACATACACAAACCCTGTAGATATAGCCAACCTGCTGGCAGACAGGTTCAGTGAAAACTTCACTCCTCTGTCCCCTCATCAGTAAAACAGGACATCCCCAGTACCTGCCCCCCTCCCCTTATCTCTAGGGAGCAAGTCATCACTGCCCTCTCAAAGACAAAAATACAGCCTCCATGGGACTCGATAACATCCCAGGCTGCATCCTACATGAACCCAAGCAGCAACTTACAGCACCATTAGGCACCCTATTCAACCAAACCCTGAGTACTGGCATCATCCCAGCCAAGTGGAGGACAGCTACTGTCATCCCTTTGCACAAAGGTGGAGCATCCACTGATCCAGGAAATTATAGATCCATCAGCCTAACTAGCCTGCTCTGCAAGGCCATGGAGTGGATTATCATGGACCTCACTAACAAGAACATTGGCAACTTCCAACTTTGGGCTCCTAAAAACAGAGGTGGCTAACTTCACGGCACCCATGCAAATGGAGATCAGTTGCATGACCAGCAAATCATACTCCAATGCACTGTATGAACACATACACAAATGGATCTCACCATACCCAACAGAACCAAGACACTCTCCTCCAAAAAAAGGAAACCAATCTGGTGGTCCCTTGGAGGAAACTGATACTGAATAAGGTGAAGACCCAAGACTGGAAAAACTGCCTTATCAGCCTCAACAAAAAGTTGAGATCCCTCATCAAATCCTCTAAAGCTAGCTATGAAAGCATAATTGCAGCAGATAGTAAAGAAAACAACAAGGCCTTCTATAGTTATGTAAAGAATCTCCATGGCAATACCCAGATTTGCTCTGAGCTACTGCACAATGGTACCTCCTATACCAAGCCAACAGATATTGCTAATATGCTGGCTGACAGATTCATTCCCAACTTTAACCCTCTCACCCCCGCAAGGGACCAGTCACAATACCAGTAGATTGCCAGGTACCCAGTATTACTGCTGCACAGGTTAAAACAGCACTGTCCAAGGCCAAGAATACAGCTTCTATGGGACCTGACAATATCCTTGGCTGTGTTCTACATGAACTACAGAGTGAACTGGCACCTCACCTGTGTGTCCTGTTCAATCACAGCCTCACCTCAGGCTTTGTCCCTACCGAATGGCACACTGCTACAGCCATCCCTCTCCACAAAGGATGAGCGACTACAGACCCTGGGAACTATCGCCCCATTAGCCTGATACGTCTAATATGCAAAGCTATGGAATGCATTATCATGGACCTAATAAATAAAGATATAGGAAATCTCCAAACTCTGGATCCTACAGTTTGGTTTTGTGAAGGGTAGATTATGCCTGCTCAACTTGGTCAACTTCTTCGAGTCAGTCACCAGAGCTGTGGATGAAGGCAAGGTGGTTCATACAGCCCACCTTGATCTGGCCAAGGCCCTTGATACCATTCCCCACTCAGGAATCATGAAACAACTCACTAAGCTAGGCATCAACCCCTGTATCACTAGGTGGGTTGCAAACTGGCTCACAGGTAGAGCCTACAGTGTGAAAGTAGATGACTCCAAGTCAGACTGCCGATCAGTCAGGAATGTAGTCCCACAGGGTTCAGTCCTGGGTTCTCTCCTGTTTGGTATCTACTTCTCTGAACTCCAGGTCAACACGATGGGACTCTGGCTGGCAAAGTTCCCAGACAATTGCAATTTGGGAGCTATTATTAACTCCCCAAGTGATCTTGACATCCTACAGAAAGGCCTCACTAAGACCAATGACTGGTGTCAGAACCATGTCCTTAAGCTCAATGCCAAAAAATGTGTTGTCATCCCCTTTGGGAAAACCCGGTTCCCATGAATTACCACATTGATGGTAGTCCACTGAACACAGAAGGTATTATAAGAGATCTGGGAACACAGCTTGACAGCAACCTCTCTTTTGACCACCACATTGCCACTGTGGTCAGAAAGTCTTCTATGTGGCACATGTCATTATTAAGGGTTTTGCATCCAGGAAGAAAGAGGTCATTGTCTCCCTCTACTCTTCCCTCATTAGGCCAGTCATTGAGTACAATACCCCATTTGACATGTACCTCACTAAACACCTGCAACAACTGGAGAGGCCACAAAAGTACCTCAAAAGGAGGATCCTAGGCCTTAAACATTTGTCCTATATGGACAGACTAAAAAAACTCCAACTATTCTCTGTCTCATATCACCTACTTAGATGCGATCTCTACTTGACTTACAAAGCCATGTCTAACCCAGCCCTGTTAGAAATGTTACATCTAAAGAAATCCCAATCCTGCCACACCACACACTCCAGAGACCTCAACCTCATTATTACAATCGACAGGACGTACTGGAGGGACAGGTTCATAACCCAGAGACTGCCCATGCTATGGAATAGACTTCCCATACATGTCAAGCAGAGCAACTCACTGGCCCTCTTCAAGAGAAATCTTGATGAGTGGAAGGGAAATAGAAAATTCACCGAAGGGATCACTCCAGTGGCTTTATTCGACAGAGGCACTGGGAACTAAGGTCAGGTGGCAAGATGCTAGGATAATCCTATGGGCTAGGATTGTAAAGGCCTCAGGGCCATTAGCCTAGTACACACCTATGAACTTATGAACCTATGTACTGATTTCCCTCATGTAGTGCCTTGGTGACAGTCTGAGAAAAGTCAACCAGGTTCAAATGGCAAAATCTTCCCTTGATGATTCCAAACTGGGTGGGGTCAAGTGCACTTAAGTAGGTGATAATGAGGTGCAAATTACATTAGAGAATGGGTGACCTGTAGAATGGTACCCTGAATGGAGGTAATGCCCATTGGAAAATGAGTCATATTAAGCTGCCATGGAGGTCAAACTGAAAATAAGATAATGACCGCCATTATTTTACACTTGCTAAGCCTAAGTAGAGCTTTTGTTCTTAAGTGAATATAAAATAAAAAAAAAAAAGAAAATTAAAAAATAAAAATAAAAAAAAGTGAGTGTGTGCATGTGAGTTTATGTGTGTGTGTGTGTGTGTGTGAGTGCATGCGTGCATGAGAGAGAGATCTATTAGTTTATACTCGTTAGGCAGCACTTTCTCTGTTTAGAGAGTGTAAAAACAAATGAAACAGAAAAAAGTATGTGTTTATGTTTCTGTCTGCGTGTGTGAGTGTATGCATGCATGCTCATATGCATGAAAGAGGAAGTGTGTGTGTGTGTGTGTGTGTGTGTGTGTGTGTGTGTGTGTGTGTGTGTGTGTGTGTGAGAGAGAGAGAGAGAGACAGTGTGAAAAGTGAAAGTGATAGACCAGTAGCAGCAGCAGTTAAGAGGTTTGCATACCTCTTGACCACTTCGCTCACGAGATCTGCATAAAGCCAAAAGTAAAGGGGGAACAAAGGCTCAACACAGGAACATATTTTAAATATTCCTCTCATGAAGCACTAAAGTTGCTTGAATAATAGGATTTGTGTTAGCATGCATTTTCTGAAGTGCAAGTGTGTGAGTGAGAGAGAGAGGGAGACAGTCAGATTGTTTAATCACTGGCAGCAGCATACCTCTTGACCTCTTACCTCAAGAAATCTGATTAAAGCTTAAAATAAAGGGGAACAAAGGCTCACAAATAGAAACAGAGTTTAAATACTGCTCTTATGAAATTACAACATTGCTTAAATAACAGGATTTTTGTTAGCATGAATTTTCTGAAGGAAATAAAATCTGAAACTCAAATGTATGTCATTATTTAGTGACATAAATCCCCAATGACTGGCAACGAATCACACATTTTAGGAGCAAAGGACCAATACATTCATAGATTTATAAATTCATAGAATGTTACTAGGCTAACAACCCATGGGGGGGGGGGAGGCTTTGTAAGCCTAGCCAAGTTTTCTCAAAAGAATAATGATGTTTTGTATCCAAATAAGAAATTGAGGACCAGGCATTTAAAGCTGTCTCTGTCCATAAGGGACATGGGTGCCAGGCCTGGTATAAATTTCCTGTTCCCCATCCACTGGTCTAGGTTGTGCTTACACTGGGTAATAGATGAACTTGGCTTCACATGGATAGGAAGCCTGCTCCATAGGAGGGACAGTCTCTGGGACACACTTCTGTCTGTCCAGCATGTTCTGTTTATGTCACAAAAGTACTGACTGTGGCCAAGGTGACCTAAGTTTAAGCAATTTATGTGCTTGATGGGGTTGGCATCAGGGATGAGGATACCTGTCCTGGGAAAGAGGGACATTGTTAAGTGTTTCTCTAGGGGAGGATAGATCTCCTTCAAAATATACCAAGCTGGGGTGGGTAGGAGGACAGCAGTAGGCAAGGCCACTTGATGGATCTGGGGCAGGGCACACACTCAGGCAACTTAACATTGCCTGCCCAGCCTAATACTGATGTTAGCATTTAAGAGAGGGGCTTAAGACTGGGGGAAAAATGGCCATCAAGGATGATGGCACCACTCCCAGAGCCTACCTCACTTTTCAGCTGAATGTAAAATCCAGAACCCCCCCATAAGCTGAGACCCTGGATATGAAGGAATAAATTAGTCAAGATATCAACAGGAGGGTAGCTCAGCAGTTAGTGGGTGCCAAATGAAAAAAGAAATGAGAAAATAATTTTTATGAAGCTACAGCTTGGTTGGGGGGCAACAGTGTGAGAGCTGTAAGCACAAATTTGAAAATCCTAGTTACACCCCTGTCTGGAATAGCTGTATTCTGTAGAAATACAGTAAAGATATTAGATGTAACTTTAGCAAAACTGGAAGTATTAACCACTGTAGATTTAAAATGGAAAGAGAAAGCATATAGAATTATAACATTATATATTTTTTACAAATTGTAAAGAAAGGGAAAGTTTTATTTCATCAGATTTTAGACAATGTAGTGATGCATATGAATATTATAATAACGGGATACTTTAATTGTGATTTAAGAGGCAAGTGTAAAAAGAATAGAAATGATATAAGAAAAATATTAGAATTTATAAGATGGGGTAAGTTAAAACTCTGGGACAAAAATTCAGTGACTTACAAATTAGGTATGTATAGAACTGAAAGAGATTATTTTATAGTATAAGAATGTTTAATTATACGAAAACAGGAGGTATTTGAAACAGGATTTGCTGATCATTTTGCAATATGGCTAGATATAAAGGAAAACAAGGAATATATAAAAATAGGTAAAGGAATAAAAAGGCTAAATGAGGAAATATGGAAGGAAGAAGAAAAGAAATGAGTAATATAGTTATGGAAAGATCATACTACTATGAGAACATTTTATAAAAATTAGTCTGAATGGTGGATGATATTTAAGGAAAAATATGAAAAATGTGCTTTTACAGTGGCAATATGATGTGAGAAAAGTAGAGAAAGAAAATATAAAAGAATATATAATGATGCATTGGAAGAATTAGAACATAATGATAGGAAGTAATTTGACAAAGAAAAAGAATTATGTGAAAGAAATCAAGAAAAAGATACAAGAATTGTTATATAAGCAAAATAGTTTTTACAAGGAAAAACAGAAATATTGAATTACTTAAGCAGATTAGTAAAAGAAGATAGTAGAGTAGTGTAATGAGACAAATAAAAATGTAAAAGGAGAAATAGAAGAACTCAGAAAAATGTTATGAATAATGTAGTACAATATGTAAAAGAAATGTTTAAAGAAAAAGGCAGTGAAAAAACATGGAATGTAAAAAAGTTAACAGAAAAAGAGAATAAAGAGTTGGAAAAGGAGATTATTTTAAATGAGCTAGATAAAGTATTAGGACAAGTAAATACATATCCGGCTGCAGGGCCAGATGGAATAGGGTATGACAGATATAAAAATTTAAGAGACTGATAAAATAAAATATTTTTAATGATTTTGATTCAATGGTTAAATGAAGGATTTATGTATAAAGAATTATGTAGTGGGATACTTAAATTCATATGGAAGAAGAAAGATAGAAGACAATTAAAAACTGAAGACTGATATTGTTGAATAATAATGATTATAATAAGATTTTTATGAAAATAATGCAAAAGAGATTTGAAACTAAAATTGAAAATATTATGGAAGATAGCATACATAGTATAAAAAGGAAGGATCGCAAGAATTATTAATGATCATTAGAGAAACTGTGGATGATATTATGAACAAAAAAGAATAAGCAAAAATTATGACAGGAAACCTTAATAAGGTTTGACACAAATGGACATGAAATATTATGGGTAATAATGAAAAAATATAATATAAGTGAGAAAATTAGGAAATTATATATGTCAATGCATAGTAATAATAAAGCAAAAATATGTGTAAATGGCTGGTTAAGTCAAGAGGTACATATGGGGAGTGGTGTAAGACAGGGATGCCCTGTGAGTTGTATACACTTTGCATTAGTTATGAAAGTAATAGTATGTGAAATACATTACAAAATGAAGTAGGTGGGGTATATAATACTTAAAAGGTTAAGAATTCCAGTTCTGTTAAAATGTGCAGATGATATTATAATAATTGAAACAAAAAACAAAACAAAATGTGGGTAAAATAAATACTGATTTGCACACACGAGTGTCTAGAGATGGTAGGGAAAACTTTAAATATGGAGAAAAGTAAAGGTTTAGGTGATGTAGTAAATATTGGGGTATATATTTTATAATGAATGACATTTCTATGTTAGGTATACAATTTGGGAATAAAGATGTGAGTAGAATTCAATGGGGAAAACAATACAAGAAATAAAACAAACCTGTCTTTTCTGGAGAACATATAAATTATCATTTAGAAAAAAGCTTATTTGATAAATTCAGTACTGATGGGAAAAATAACACACTTAGCAAGTATATTTATGTTGCCAACAGTATTTGAAAGGGAATTATTGCAGATTTTTTTTTTCATTTATATAAGGTTCTAGATTAAACCCAGTAAAAAGAGGAGTTTTGTATCTGAATAAAGAAGGAGGAGGTTTGGAGTTAATTGAGGCAGAGCACCTCGCTGACAGCTTTCAACAGAATAATCCATTCTGTTTCTTTTGCTTCAGTATAGGTTTTTATATCACCTCCCCTTGGATTAGGGACTATTACTTCCAATACTTTGAATAAAAATGTGTGCTCAGAATCATGAGTTATAAAGTGCTTAGCCAGTGCATTATGTGGAGTGCCCTTTTTCATGTAATGTATCAAATTATTATCAGTATGAGTTACATTAGAATCAATACTAGCTGTGTCTAAATCATGCTCACAAATTTCATCAGCTCTATTAATATTAACCACACAATTTTTACTTGCAATGTTAGTAGGCAAGTTAACTCTATTTTGTAAGTTCTTATGAGCAGGTGCATCCTGTTTTTGAGCATTTAAATGCAAGGGATTATTATTATGTTCCATTAATGTATCTATTGCAGACCCTTGGTTGTACCTAGGCCACATAAAGACATGGCCTTTTTTGAAATCATTAATGTCCCTGGTGGTCTTGTGGCGACAGTACAATGCATTTCTTTCATCCTGATTTGCAAACAACATTTAATATATATGCCCAAGCTGACTGTATGACATCACATGTCGTATATTTAGCTATCTGTCAATCATGTTCCTCATTCTACGTAGGCAAAACCAATCGCCCACTGAGAGATCGAATGAGGGAGCATGTGTATCATATGAAAAAGGGCACTCTACATAATGCACTGGCTAAGCACTTTATAACTCATGATTCTGAGCACACATTTTTATTCAAAGTATTGGAAGTAATAGTCCCTAATCCAAGGGAGGTGATATAAAAACCTATACTGAAGCAAAAGAAACAGAATGGATTATTCTGTTGAAAGCTGATAAAGACCATGGGCTGAATGAAAGAGCTTCAATTAAACCAAAATTGAGACGAAGGAGAAATATTAAATAATATGTGTTTTTATATGTTCATACTGTGTATTTTTATTTAGCACATTTTATTAAGCATGCTTTAAGCAATGTTTTTATGTGTTCACAAGTGCTTGAATTAGTATATATATATATTTGATGATTTTATGCATTGTCTCTTTAAAAGCTATAATTAATAGATTGCTTAAGTACTTAATTAGTGCACTCAGAGAAGTATATATTACAGAGACTTTTATTGAGTATGTGTTGGATCTGAAGAAGCTACATAAAAGCTTATCCTGTCTGTTTTCCTGTCTATTTTGGATTAAAGCTGGAGTTTTTACATCATATACCTTTGGATTTTTTCATTTGGTGATTGGTTCCTGCTAACGCTGTGGTTTACCTTTGTTCAAAATATTGATTATGATCAAATATGAATATTATAAGAACAGAAGTAAAGTATATGTTAAAAGAATAGACAAAATATTTTATGAACCAATTCGCTGCACAAACCAAACCAAATAACTTCAAGATATCCACAAGCCACAGGACCCAGAGCCAACTTAGAATCAAGGCAAAGTTTAATACGTTTTTTAAACAGAACAAATTCAACCAAGCACATTCACCCGGCCTCTGCCAGGCTTTTTCAAGGACTGAATGATATTACACTCCATAAATCACCACTTAAATAGTTCATATCCACATCAGCTGGTCAACAATTAATTAATTAAATCAATATTTTCAATTAACTTAACATTTGGTTAAAATACAGTATCCTTGACATTAAAAATCAAATTCATCATGTTAAAACCTTACACCTAAATTATTACCCCCCATACCAAAATATATTAAAGTCTAGCTCTCCTCAGTTTTAAAACTGGAGCAATATTTATGTTGTCATTTAATCCTGGGAACCTTGTGGCATCTAATTTAAGCTGCCAATAAAGTTCACGGTATTCAAGCAGTGTCTCCCAGCTCCCTCCTCTTAATTCAGGAGTAATTTGTTCCAGTACCATAAACTTTAACTCCATTTCCTTACACTTCTGGGAATGTTTAAAGAAAGCATTTGTTTCTTTATTTCTAGAAATGTCATAAAAATGTTCATACACCCTTCTTCTTAGGGGTCTTTCTGTTTTGCCAATATAAAAACCAAAACAAAATGTACAGAAATATTTTATGTTATATGGGTTATATGGAATGAAAGAATAAATGAAATTATGCTTAATGATAAATGGATTTTAGCAAAAATATTAAGTAAAATCAGATAGTGGTTACGGAAAAAGGAGTGGGGGCCTGACAGAGATGAAAATTTAATATGATTGTGTTAACAGATTTGTATATATATATATTTGTACACTTGTAATTATTTGTAAATATGTAAATATTTTGTAAATAAGAGTTATTTTTGTATATAAATAAAAGACCCCTATTCTTTTCAATAGACGTGGGATCTTTTCCATCCACTTGAGCTACCATCAACTCAAGCAGATGGGACTTTGATTTAACATCTCATCCAAAGGACAGACCACTCAGAAGTACAGCACCCCCCACAATGCTGCATTGCAGTGTCAGTGTCAGCAATTCAATCAGCTGGGCTGGGAATACAACCTTCAGCCTTCTGCTCTTGCAGGAGAAAAGGCATTTATGCTACATATGGAACCACTGACAGAAAGAGAACAAGTCCATTTAGCTAACCCTGGACACTGTATAATAGCTGTGATGTGACTTTATAAAGTGATCTGGCAGCATATTCTGAGTCAAAGTAATATTGTATAATCATAGTAGAAATGCAATGTTCTGACAGTCTTTCACAAAGATAGCAGCAGGAGTTCTAGTACAGAACCCACAGATGCACCTGTGTACTTAGGCTGAATTGCAACTATGGATTCCTTCCATTTTACAGTTTGTGTTTGATCTCGATAAATACTGAGCCTTTGTAGAGATTCATTGGAGATGGAAGTTTGACTGAGGTGAGATAGTGATATTTTGTAGTCAGCCATGTTAAAGGTATTTGAAAATTATAGGAACACAATGCCTACAACATTAGCAGTATTAAGATTTTGCGTATTAAATTCTTTGAAATCTAATGGTTTCTGTCCAGTGTCTTTAGCAAAACTATGCTGTGTATCTGACATTAGGCTATAGGATATTAAATGGTCCATTTATTTATTTACAGATACATTTTTCACAAGTAATAGCAATAGACAAATGGTCTAGAAGTTTTTTTTTTCATATTGTACTAAGATACCTTTCTTCAGATGGGGAATTACTTTTGAGTATTTCTGCAGCATGGGGAAGTAAACCTCCCTGAAGAACTATAGACTAATGCTAACACAGGGTATGCTATGGCATTGCTGGTGATTTTCTGGTACTCTGGGAACAGCTTATATCAGTGAAAATACAGGATCAGTTAGTAGTATTAAGAAATTTCCTGAATATGGCAGAAGAAACAGACTGAATTTGAAGGGACATCTGCTGTGTATAGTGGAAGGACCGAACTAAGACTGTTACTAGACTATCTGCTTGTACAGTTTTTGTTAAGAAGCTTCTAAATTCTGTGGCTGTCTCGTGTGAGCTGATATTAGAATGAAAGGTTTGATTGTTTTTTACCCTTATGTGAATTTAGCGATTTATCACTTTATTTATACCTTGCCAGATATGTTGATATTTTTGACTTTATGTTATTTTTTATCTATTTATTTTTGCTTAAGGTGAATTCTGTGTTGGCCAGATTACTCAATTCCCTGAAATGAGATGGGAGTAGGACTTCAGCACTGTGCAATAACTTCCAACAGACATCTATCTGTTTGAGTCTTAAGGACTTTAATGTTACCCAAGGCAATGAAAGTGCTTTAAGTGTTTGTTCTCTAAGATGGGATATCAGGTTAATTACAGTTAAGAATGTATTAAAGGAAACTGTTCAGATGTAAGTACTGTGGCTATGCCCAATTTACTTCCTTCATTGATGCTGTGAATACTTACAACTGATATTTTTTATTTGTATTGTTAATGAATAAGAACAGATGCTCACTATTAATTGCATCTTGTAGCCAGGTGATAAATATTTGGACTTGATGTTTGACATAGTCTGACATTACTTCAGTACATTAATGGTAGAGAATTTTTTTTAGCGAGGATCTGGTCGGTTGTAGCGTAGAACAAGAAAGTTATGCCATGATATTATGTATGGCTAGCAGTAACCTAAACAGATTCTCTTTCTCTGTGAGACACAGTAAAGCACCTGCTTATGATAAAGATAGAGATTGTACTAATGTGGTGCGGCCAAAGCCTTAGTAACAAAGTCTTTCACTTCAGATGTAGTTACTTGGCAGTGAAAGGCTGAGCATTTGTCTTGAAGTTAACAATCTTCTCTTTTTCACAGATGTTCATAGGTACTAGAAACAATTCCAATTTGAGTAAGCTGTCCTTTATTGTTAATGAGCTTGAACATGTATATTAAGCCATCTTTTTATAGTCATTAGTAGAAACAAAGTGAATACATTTAAATGCAATCATTCTACTTGGATATTCAAGAGAACCTCCATCTGTGGAATAAACTTTTTATACATTAAACAGATGGGTTTCCTAGCATTCTTCAAGTAAAACCTTGACAACTAGATGTGCATTTACAAATTCATCAAGGTCTGACTTGCATTCTCACCTTACAAGTGGAAAGTATGTCATGAAGGTGGGCATCACCAAGGCGCAAATGGTCTCCTGGCTTATTTGCCTTGATGATCTTTTGATCCTATGATCCTGCTGCTGAGAATTTCCAGGAAAATAATTTTTGCAACCTTTTCTTTGCTTAAATTTCATGCTTGGAATACATATAAAATGAAGAATTATTCTCAATGATTGCTTTTAAAAGTGAAGTATAAAGTGAAAAAAATATCTGCTTTCCTTGATGGAATAACTTTTGGCAAGTATTTAATAGTTAAACAGCTGCCTTCATTAATAAAATCACTTTTGGTAAGGATTTATTAGTTAAAGACGTCTTCTGATACCATACGTGGAGTTATGCTTAAAAGAACTTTAATGTGCAGTCATCCCAAGGTCTTTGCACTAGTCCACCATTCTAATAACAACTTCATTAATAACATATAGGTATAAGCTGTTATATTTTCAAAGTGCATTATTTCACATTTTTTAACTTAAAAAGTATGTATTGTTTTTTATGGGCCATACATAGACCATGCACACAGAATTTTTGTTACTTCATGTTCTTTGAGGCAAATTACTTTGCAGCTAATTTTTGTGTTATCTGCACATTTCATGCACCCATTCTCACTGGTTCTAGATAAAGAGGTCATATTTATAACCTCTGAAGAGCACTACATGCCATATTATATGCGACAAACAGTGTGCTAAACTATAGAAGCTGATCTTTCTGACAGCCCTTGTGTAGTCCAAGAAATACTGTAGAGGTACTGCATGTTGCTAAGGCTTTAAGCCTATGAA
This sequence comes from Protopterus annectens, assembly GCF_019279795.1. Lineage (NCBI taxonomy): Eukaryota > Metazoa > Chordata > Ceratodontiformes > Protopteridae > Protopterus > Protopterus annectens. The sequence continues at coordinate 836,804,683 of NC_056748.1, read as the reverse complement.
TAATGCCCCAGTAGGGAATGGTTTCATGTTTTTGCCAGAATCAAAAAGCTTACAAGTGAGAGCATTAATAACATTTGTATATAATTCTGCTAGAATAATGAAATGACTGACTCTTAGTGAATCTATACTGATATAACTCTCTACAAGTCCAGTGATGGGAAGAAGCTTTAAAATGACGGGTTAGAATCCTTTGCTAATTACCGCAGTGAGACTGATAGGTCTGTAATTATAAGCCAGTGTTTTCTCACCTACATTCTGGGCAGGTAACAATAAGGCTGACTTTCAAGAAGGCAGAACCTAACCCTTTAGTAGCAACGCTTGGAATAAATATAAGATAATTACAACCAGGATGCATTTAGTGTTTTTTTTAGAACACCCAAGGACTCCGATTTTGTCTTGCTCTGTAATTATTCTTAACATTGGCAAAACTTCACAGGCTAATTATATACTAATTTCAGGACTTACTGGATAATTATGATAAAATGTGTAGCTAGCAGGATCAATATTACAAGAAACTGGCACTGAGAAAACTTGGCCAAAAGCATCTAGAGGTGTCACATTACTGATCACCTGATTGTAGTCTGTTACCTGAGTACTGATGTTGGCTTCATACCCATGGACTAGAATGCTTTAGGATTATTTGTTATATTATTTTCAAATGACAGTTCATACCATGATCTGCTCTGACAAAATGGCTTTCTTTATAGACTAACTAGTTAATTGTCATAATTTAGTACAGAGTAATTTCTGCATCTTATTATTCCACCAGCATGGAATATTATAAAAAAAAACTTGTTTTTTTTTCTTATTAGTTGGAACATTTGTTTTTTAGTTAGAGCATAAAGATTGTCATAAAAATGGTCAAGCAGGAATCAACATATTGTTGGACCAATTCCAGTTTCTAAAATGAATGTTTACTGTGTCATAGTGTGCTTTGAAAATTTTCTTATATGACATTTTTCTTTGGTGTACCTTAACAGGGATGATCCATGGGAAAAGACCCTAAATTAACAAGATGCTTTAAAATCTGTTTTTTAATTAGAAGGAATAAATATTAGGTCAGATTCATTAATGCCTGTACTAAGTGTACATGATCTATCACTCAGAAAGATTACACTAAGTGTACATGTAGTCTACACTTTATGGTAAACTTCATGAGTCCCCCTTGATATCTAAGGCTGCAAGAAAATCAGTACAAAAACTAAAATTAGGAAGAAGAAGGTGTGAATTTTGCTTGTGTTGTCTGTTCAGTCAGAATGGCATACACTTAATGTATGCTTGGTATAGGCATTAATGAATCTCAAGGGTTGTGTCCAAAACAGAGTCTGCATTCAGCATAGAGAAAAGTTTCAAGCTCAGAAATGTCATTTAAGCTCCTTACATTAGTTAACAATATTTATTTTATTACTTGGTTACCTTAGATTGATACCAGTAGTGTCACTGAATACTCAAAAATGTGCTTCACCATGTTGGTGTTATGTTATCTAACAATGTGCTGGCAGCATGGTTACAACATAAACTATCCTGATAAAAGAACTATGGCTTGTTTACAATGTCCTTCCAGAGTGTAACTATAGAAAATCCCTGGAGAAAACAGTTCATACTTTAGACAACTATAAAAAGTATTTCCTTTTCTGGATGTTTTATCTAAACAGTTGGTGGCAGAATAAAAAGAAGTGCTATCCTGAAGCTCTTGCCATTGGCAAATGTGGCAATGTCTTAACAACATATTTGATATAAAGAAGCCCCTTTTCCAGTAGAATAAGGTGATTTAGGATTATTTGATTTGAATGGATATTTTAGAGCTGCACAGTTAAGGCTCATATATATTAACACAAGCAGAAAGCTGTAATTCAAAGTGGAAAGGGATGATGATCAAGCAGTGTGGGGGATTCAAGAAATAATGAGAGAGTGGGATTCCAGATGCAGATCACTAAAGAGAATGACAACAGCCATACAGAACATTATATTCATAAAGTTGCAGAAAGTATTCTAAGAACTATGCCAATGCACCTACCAGGGGTACAACCATACTGGATCTGGTCCACACTAACATGGAAGAGTGCTGTACACCCCCCCTACTGTAATGTGTTCCCTGGTAAAATGGCCTCCTTTAAAGTAAAAATATAACCTGGACCCCCAGGTAAACCAGGAATATTTAGGAACTATTCTAAGACTAACCCCCTGCTATTAAGTGAGTACCTGGCAAAATTTCAAGCCCCTATAAACCCTGAGAACACTTCTGCCTATGCAGAACTGTTCACAGAAACCCTGTACAAGCATGTTAATAGCTGTATAGAGGCAGCTGTACCCACCAGGAAGAAGTACCGAACTAACTCAGAAAACAAGCCACCCTGGTGGAATCACAAAATCAATTGGATGTATAACAGGAGGAAGAAAATCATGGCAAAAATTAGGAGGTGCAGCACCCAGCAGGATAAAAGCACTCTCATTAAACTAAACAAACAACTCAGAGGACAAATAAAGTCTACCAAAGCCATATTTGAGGTAAGTTTGGCCTCCCAGGCCAAGGACACCACAAATCAATCTTTAGCTATGTCCACAACCTCAAAGACAATACACAATTGTGTGCAGAGCTCATTGTAAATGGAGCCACCTATACTGAGCCAGAAGACATAGCAAACATCCTGGCTGATAAATTCAGCTCCAACTTTACTTATCTCTCTCCCTCAACCTTCCCTCAAGAAATATCATCAAATATAACTCCCCCTACTATCACTAGGGAACAGGTCCTTAATGCTCTCTCTAAGACCAAGAACACTGCATCAATGGGCCCAGACAATATCCCAGGATGCCTTCTAAATAGCATTATCATTATCAACCAAACTCCAGATTAACAACAACAAATCATCAATCTTAATGTGTATTATGTATCCCCCTGGTAATAATACTCAGACTCTAGAAACTTACTTAGTTCACTTTCCAAACAACAACCCCCAAGACCATAAATGACTTGCTTTTTATTGACTGATAACCTGTTCAAAAAAACAGCACCCAACTAACATATTAATCTCTATGGGTTCTCTCATTTAATAACAACTCTACTAAACTCCTAATAAACAAAATAGAAAAGAACAACAAACTACTGACTGGACTTCCTGTATTATCAACCATCCCAACCATACCCCAGGAACCCTTCCAGATAATATCAGTGATCATACATATACATATATGATAAGAGAAAAAAGAATAAAATCACATCACTAACACAAGAAGATCAAAAGTTCTTCAAACCTTTCTTTTCTTTAGCACATACTTGAATTTGCAAGCATGCACTATGTCACACTGTGAACTTTCTTGAACTCATCTTGAGTGTAATACTTTTATAATTGATCATCTTGCCCCTTTCACTTTACTAGAATAAGATCAAAATCTTTACCAAAAGATCTAAAAAATCTCAAAAAAGGAAAAGAAAAAAAAAAAAAAAAGAAAGAATGAAATAAAATAGGGCCTAAATGAAGGCAGTAAAATACACTCTGCCTCCCTCTCAAAAAATTAAGAGAGAAGCCGAAAAAAAAAGTTTAGAGAAAAAAAAAATCATCTCAAAGCCTTCAAAAAAGCAGTCAAAAAAAAAACCTCAAAATGCTGGTCAAGTAATAAACTACTGTTTATCTCTTCACACCTACTCCTTCAGGCTTTCTTTAGGCTCATCTCAACAATGCTACACATCCTGAAGCCTTTAATATAAGTTTTTTTTAAGCTTGCATTCAGTACTTACCAATCCACACTCATTACTTATCCTTTCCTCTTCTCTCTACCCCTCTCCACTACCAACTGGAAGACCTTCTCAACATTCAACTTCTCTTAACATCTCTTATTTAACTATAACCTTCTTAAAAACCAATTGCCCTGCAACTCCCATCCATTAATACCCGAATACTATATTAAGCTAGTAATCTTCAAGCTGTATCCATACTCATTAATACTGATATCACTGAGGGTCCCCACTGAGGGGAAATATCTATATCAAATATCTGCATATATCACAAAGGAGGCTCCATTCTCACTGAATTTCGCCCTATTGCCTTACTGCCTTACTTAGCCATTATTGTGGATTATGGAAGATTATGGAAAAGAAACAAATTCTTACCTTTCTTTAACACTTCAACCAAAACAAACTTCTAGCCGACTGTCACTGCCCTCCTTTTCCTTCAAATGACTCCTAAAATAATAATTTAAAATTAAATCTCAAAGCAAATAATAGAAAAATAATCAATTCCCTTCAATACTATTCATATAGTTTTCAAAAAAAGCCTTTGAAACTAAAACCACACAATATACTTCTCGACAAACACCTTTAACATTCTCTCAGCCTCTCAAACAATACAGTGGTATAAAACATGCATGAAACATGACCTATCAGAGCCTCTGGAATTACTATTTAACTGTAGCCATCCCTCTGCACAAATATGGGCCATCTACAGACCCTGGAAACTACAGACCTATAAGTCTCACTAGTCCTATATGTAAAGCCATGGAAAGTACTATCATGGAGATGATCAACAGAGATATAGTAAACCTCCAGACACTGGACCCAACCCAGTTTGGTTTTGTAAAGGGCAGATTATCCCTACTCAACCTGGTGGACGTCTTTGAGAAGGTCACCAAAGCAATGGATGAGGGCATAATTATTCACACTGCCTACCTTGACCTGGCCAAGGCATTTGATACACTATCCCACTTGGGCATTGTTGACAAACTCAAGAGGTTAGGTACAAACCCATATGTCACCCAGTGGATAGCCAACTGGCTCACAGACAGGACCCAGGAAGTTAGAATTGGGGAGTCCACCTCTACAAACAGGCCAGTCACAAGTGGAGTCCCTCAGGGTTCAGTCCTTGAACTGCTCCTTTTTGGAATTTACTTCTCAGAAGTCAAGGCCAGTGTCAAGGGTCTCTGGCTAACTAAATTTGCAGATGATTGCAAATTAGGAGCTGTCATTGAATATCACACTGACACAAATGGTCTCCAGGAGGGGCTGACACAGACAAACAACTGGTGTCAGAGACATGGACTAAAACTAAATGCCAAGAAATGAATAATAGTATCCCTTAGGAAGTCATCCATCCCTGGTAACTATCATATTGACAACAGTTGACCCAGCAGTCAGGTACTTAGGGACACACATAGTAATCTAGCCTTTGATCATCACATGTCTACAGTGGTGAGGAAATCATTCTATGTTGCGCAACTTATAAACAAAGGTATGGCATTAAAGTCCAAGGAAGTCATTGTTCCACTGTATTTGGCATTCATCAGACCTATCACTAAGTATAGTGTCCCCTTTGATATGTACCTAACCATGCATATCCAACAACTGGAATGCCCACAGAGGTTCCTCACTAAAGGAATACAGGGCATAAGTAATATGTCCTATGCAGACCGCCTCAAGGCCCTATCTCTGTAATTTGTCTTTTACAGGCTTTTGAGGGGAGATCTATGCCTGGCATACAGGGCATTGTCAGAACCCACAATGATGTACCTCCTGCATATCCACAAAACAAACAGTACCAGAATTATCCATTCTAAAGACTTAAACCTTGCGTGTGATATAAATAGGGCCTGCTGGAGAGATAGGTATGTATCCCAGAGACGACCTTGTATATGTAACAGGCTCCCCATCCATGTGAAGCAAAGTTCTTCCCTAATTCAATGCAAGTGCAACTTGGAAAATTGGATGGGAAACTGGAAATTCATCCCTGGTTTGACACCTATGTCTCTGATACAAACAGGTAACCTGTAAATGGCTCATCTCCCAGGCCCATGCTTACATTTATCAAGGGTATCAGAACTCATCAGAGATTTGGGATGCATGGCTAGGCTTAAAAAGGCCCTTGTGGTCATTAACCTAGTAAACACCTATGAATCTATAAGAATGGAGAACGAAAATTCTGCTAAGGGTGGCTGCAATTAGGGGTATAGAGAAGAGGCAAGAGGGGGCCAGTGTTCATGGGAGAAAACTGGCAAAGGAACCAATGTACTGGGAGCAAGTAACTAGAGAGGGAAAGGTAATTAGTGGGAAGAGGCCAAGAAGACATTTGGACTGCAGGCTAGAGACCTCCTTCCCTATCAGTTATTGACATCAGAGAGTAGGCAACAAGAAAGGGATAGAGGAATCCTAAGAGAAAGACCTGCTCTGCTAGGGTTGGTAGCTGAATATGGAACAGAAGCTGCTGTTAAAAAAGGGATAATTAGTAGAGCATATAAAGTATTGCAAAACAATATAGGAATCAATCAGAGGAGGGTAGAAAAGGTTAGGAAGAGAGATTTGATAAGCAATTCACAAGAAAACAACGGGAAGACATATGTATGACTTCCAAATATGCAACAAAGTCTAGAAGAATTTTGGCTTGGAAGTGTTTGCATAGGTATTTTTATACCCCAAGCAGACCCCAAAGAATTTTTCCTTAGGTAGATGGCAAATGTTCGAAATGTGATGGAGAAGGAAGAGGTAGCTAGGCACAAATGTTTTGGGACTGTAATGAGTTGGTAGACTTTAAAAATTCCCTACAAAGTATTCTGTCAGAAATATTAGGTGAACAAATGGGTGTAACTAAAGAAATAATTTTCTGAGCTGGGGATGAGGATCTGAATTGCCAATACATAGTACAGCCTTTTTAAGTTTGATTTCCATTTTCTAGTAATTGCTTTTTTGGCAGCTACCAGAATTAAAGTCTAAACAAATTGTATTTGAAGTTGTGAACACTGTAACAGAGAGAAAAGAACTGGAAATGAGATCTTCAGAAAAGGGTAGGAGCAAATTACATAGATAAAATGGAAACTGTGGGAACTACATGCAAAATTACATTTTAGAGGAGGAGGATGAGTATGAGTGAGGTTTAAGGGAATTGAAGAACTGATCAATTTACAGAATGTTGGACTGATGATAATTATATAAAATCATGGATCCCATTCAGAAGATCGACTCAACGGAAAGTCGAACTTCATTTGGTCGAGACCATATGATCAACTTGCAGTAAGCTGAACAAGGGAAAACAACAAAAAAATACATTTTTGTAGGAGGGGTAAGCCCCACTGCACCCCCTTATACCCCCTGCATATTATATATATCAACTCCAAGATCGCACTACAGTGGGGAAAATATTAAATTCCCAGATCTTCACTGTACCACAATCTCCATTCAAAATCTTCAGCATTTCTGAAAGTTGATTATATGTTCTCGACCATATGAAGTTTGACTTTCCTTTGAGTCGACCTTCTGAATGACACCCAAAAGAATACATGGGATGTATAATGTCTTAAGTGATAATTCAATAAAGGTGTATAAAAAGAGGCATTGCTATTACTGGTGCCTGATGTTATTACTATCAAATGGTGCTTAACTTGAGGAAATTCTAAAATCATTCTTAAATATTCAGCAAACTGCAACTACTTAGACAAGAAATATAAACCTGAAATCTATTAAATCTTTGTAAAACTTTTATGATACCCTGAATTACTGAGTCTACTGTAATCATAACCTTGTACTTTCTGTGTCTGGTTAGCATCTATTGAAATGGGAGAACACTGATTTGAACTTCTGGGGTGTCAGTTCATAGGTTAGTACTAAACTAACTGCCCTTGCGAGCCGTTTTAAGCCTAGCCAATTATCCCTTGTGAGACTCAAACCCTGCACCCTGTGTTTGTAAGGCAAACACCTTAACCATTAGGCCACCCTTCCAAAAGTGGTGGAGACATTAATAATCACAGGTGTTGATGAAACACATCCAAGGCACTGGGTCTTTGTTCTTGGGCTGCTGAACTAATTTTCTTCAGGAGTATCATTAAATAGTCTTTTCCCACCAGTCAAATAATCTTCTGAAAGTTTTGAGGTAGTGAGTAAAGTTAACTCTCATAACCATATCTATAGCATTAGATGGATGTTCATGGACATCACTTAGATTACAAGCTGAGACTGAACCAATCAATTTCATTTCAGAAGTGGAACACTGAAGCTTAATAACCTCACACCAGTTTGCTAAGTATGCACAATTAAAGAATGTAGATGAATCTCTGGTAATGATGTCAAAATCATTTGAAAATGCAAGGCATAGCAAATATTGTCTAAAAAAGACATATTACAGATGATCCTTCAAAGAGAAGTGATTAAAGTTTTCCATTATACCATTCTTCACCTACTGGCTAAACCAGGTGCCACTGAAAACCAATCACCTGTGATTTGTACGTTAAACAACAAAAGTCAGAACAAACTAAACTCCAGAAAGGGATCAGGGAGTAAATGAGACAGTACATTACAAAACTGTCAATGAACAGAGCTTTGGTAATTTATTGATAAACTCCTGTAATCAATATAAATAAATACAATAGCACAACATAAAAATAACATAAGCCTAGACCTGAAATTTGCTAGAAATGTAAGGCTGTCAAAACACAATATTACTTACATTTCAGTGGAGTATTGAGAACAAACAAATATAGCTATTTGTCCATTAACAACAAAAGATCTAAAGCCAAAAAAGTGTTAAACTGCAACTAAGGCCCTAATTACCCAGAAGATAGCAACTGCAGTACATTGGTACTTTTACGGTGAGACACTTTTAAGGTATTTCAGCTTCTACAGCTATCCCTTCAGACTTCACCTATGGACCTGAACTTACAGAGCACTTGATAATGCTATGCAGTGTGGTGGTCTTTCTTTAACAAATATTACTTAAACTCATATCTCCAGTACAAAAACAAAGAGTAGAAGCTAAAAATGAAATATTCTACGGACACTGGTCTGTGTGATCTGATCAAGCTCATTTGTATTGAGTGAAAGCGCTTATCAATTGACCTGCAGCAGTTTTTATTAAAGCTGCTTTTAAGTTTTTGGTTTATTTGAACTTTTTGAATCTGCTTCGCTCCAGTCTTCATTTTTGCTGTTACTACTTGTATATTTATCCTGAGTACTTGGAGCGTTTACTCCAGAGTTGTAGCGAGGAGTCCTTTTGTTTTTTTAAAAATGAAATATGCTAAAAGCCAACTCAAAGTACTAAAACTGAGACTCTCACTGTTGTATGGTAATGTGACACTAAATGAGAAAACCAGCCCAAGCAGCACACAAACAACCAAAGACAGTAAACATGGAGCTTGAGCATTAGACAGTAGACTGTATCACACAAATCCACTGAATATACACTTATAAAACAAAGAATATCCAAGAACGTAAATGAAAATACCTATAAATTGCCTACTGAAGTTGGTGAATGGCCAGAACCAGGGATGTAGGCTTAGCCATCCCAAGTAGGGACTTCAGTGCCATTGCTCAAAGGAAACTGTATAACCCTTAACCTGTCTCTATGAATTCTGCTAACTATGCTTGTGAATATTCTTATTTTTTTAACTCTCTTTACAATTTTATCTTGTATACTCCTGTATTTTATTGTAACTGAATTTGTACAATGCGTTCTTGGAGCTTTTCTCCCCGGGCCTCCACTAAATAGATTCATAGATTCATAGATTAGTACTAAGCTAACTGCCCTTGTGGGCCATTGTAAGCCTAGCCAATTATCCCTTGTGAGACTCAAACCCTGCACCTTGTCTTTGTAAGGCAAACACCTTACCTATTAGGCCACCCTCCCTCCCTTTGGCCCAGTGGACTTCCCCGGTAACCAAACTGGAAATAAATAAATAAATACATTACATAAATCTCTTCAACTTCACTCAAACTCTAATCTGTCCAGCTCACACAGAGAAACATTCCAATAAGCAGTGAACACTAGCTTGGCTTCTGACTAACATGCCCAGTCTACACTACCTAGCAGGATGCCTGCCATACTCCCTTAATGACCATTCCCCAAACTTTCTTTACAGAAAATGCATACACACATAAAATAACATCTCCTACAAATACATACAAAGCACAAAACATTTCTCCCTCTCTACCTTTAACCTATTACTTCAACAGTGTGACTGGTCACCACTTAAACACCTCCATCTAGACCTGGCTGTCCAATATTTCAACAACACCTTCCTTAACATACTTAATAGCCTTGCTCCCACTAGAAAGGTTTGCATAAGAGCCAAGAAACTACCTTGGCTATCAAATGACACCAAACTGCTACTTAAACATAAAGATAGGGCATGGACAACATACTTGACTACCAAAGACACAGCCAACCTCTTAGCATATAAAAAGCTTCTTAACTTAGCTAAGAAACAAATCAAAAAGGACAAACAAACCTACTTTCTAGCCAGTCAACAAAAATACCTGAACAACCCTCAAAAATTCTGGAAAAGCATTAACTATCTCCTTAGCCCCGGCCATACCCCTACCCCTGCCCCTGTCTCTTCTAACAACACTGACCCTATAGCTACCCAGTTCAACTCCCACGTTATTAAGTCTATAACCATCCTACTAGGTACCCAGAGCACCCAGCCACTTACCATTCCCACTCTTACATCAGACTACCCCATCCCCCTCACTTTTAATAACATTCAAACCACCTACATAAAAAAAACCTTCACCAAGCTAAAACCCTGTTGTCTTGCAGCTGACCAACTTCCTAATGAATTTCTAAAGACTGCAGCACCTTCTATCACCTACCCCATTTCTATCTTGATTAATCATTCCATTGCAGAACAGTACATCCCTCCTCTCTGGAAAGTATCACACATCATTCCCCTCCACAAAGGTGGACCCTCCAGGGAGCTAACCAACTGCTATCCCACAGCCATCCCCCCCTCACAAAAATCTTAGAAAAATCCATCCATAAACAACTCCTACACCACTTACTTAGTCTTAACCTGTTATCTAGCTCTCAGCACAGCTTTTGACCTAAACATAGTACTAGCACAGTTCTAATATCTTTCACCAATACCATTAATAATCTCCTAAACAAAGGTCACTCTGTCTCTTCTATCTTTCTTGATATGCCTAAAGCCTTTGACACTGTTTCTCACCAACTACTTCTAGACAAACTGTCATCTTATGGTCTCATTACTGCATCCCTAATCTGGTTCCATAGTTATCTTTCCAACCATCAGCAAGCAACTAAATGGCTAACAGTGTCTCTCCCCTACTCCCCATCTCAGTCAGTGTACCCCAAGGCTCCATTCTTGGCTCCCTCCTCTTTACCATATTTGCTAACAACCTCAGCTCAGCAACTCAGCTGGCTCACATTGTCCAGTATGTTGATGACTCCACACTTCTATGCTCAGCCCAAACACCACAAGAACTTGAAATAGAAATGCAAACTTCCTTTCAGGATATAGAAAAATAGCTCTTAGCACATCAACCCTTACTTAACCCAAACAAAACTATGATTACTGCCTTCAGAAACAAATTATCCAAACCTGGACAGTTCCCTCTCATAATCCTGTCCTCAAATGGAACCAAAATGCAGCCCACTAAACTGCCAGGTGTCACAATAGATGAGAACCTGAAATATGACAAGCATATCTCTTTGACCATCAAGAAAGTTCACGGCAAACTTTGCACCCTCTATAGGGCTAAACCATACTTCACTGAGAGTGCCAGACTAGCCACTGCTCAGTCACATCTGCTTTCCACCCTCCTATATGGATCTCAAGTATTCACAAACCTACGTAAGTCTGAGCTCAGTAACCTAGAATCCTGCTACAACAAAATCACCAAGCTTGCTACTAATCAGTCAACTCAACTAGGTAGAACTCCCTAATCTTTTATCACACAACAAAATGACCATGGCCCACAAAATAATCTACCAACCTAGTAACTGCCCCACTCTCTCTCTAACCTTGTCCAACCTAGTGCCATTACCCAGTCCCTCAGATCCTCCAAGAAGCTAATGTTAAAGGTATCCCGCTCCCACAACTAGCATGGTGACTCGCTTTACCCCCACAAAACAGCCAAATTGTGGCACACTCTTCCACAACCCATCACACAAAATCCTCACCACCATGAGTTCAAACAACTCTTAAAAAAATTACCTAGACAGCCAAACACTGGCTTTGCTCCTGTCATTCACCAAGCTAATTCTCCTACCTCCCATACCTTAGCATCTACTTTACCTCCAACTATACTCCCTCCATCTCTTCTCTAACTCTGCTGACCCATAACAGCTAACACTCTGTTTTAATTTGATGGACAGCGCTTTTTAATTCCAGACATTCTGTGCATAGCAACTAACTCGATGCCTTTTCATCACTGTTAATATATTATATATATATATATATATATATATATATATATATATATATATATACACACTGTCCCTGATTTAGTGCACACTGTCTTTGTAATTAGTATTTCTGTATAAGCTTACAGACTCTGTATACTTGTGTACTATTGTTTGTGTTCTATGCTGTCTATAAAATAATATAATATAATATATAAAATATATGCTGTCTATAAAATAATATAATATATTATATAATATATATATAATATAATAGCCTCCGCTGAAAATGGGCTTCTGGCCCAGTCGGACATAACACGGTTAATAAATGTAATAAATAAATAAATAAAAATAGTAAATAAATTAGACTTGCAGTTATTATGTGTGACAGGCAGAGCAAACTTCCAAGGAATTCTTTCTATTTAAGCCATAAAACTTTATTTCTGACTGAATGCTCTTTTTAAACTATTTTCGGTCTCCTTGGGACGTCATTTTAACTGTCCCGGCCCCAGTGCCCCACTTCAACACTGAGTGTAACAGCTTGTCTCCTACCCCTGTGGACTTCCTTCGGTCATGGATCCTAATGGTGTCCTGGGGGCTCAGACATCTTTTCCTTTCTTCCTTGGGGGTGGGGGTTGTTTAGATTCTCTGCTTTGCCTTTTATGCTTATTTATTCCTCTGGAGGTAAATCCCTTCTTTGGTCCATGCCTCCCCTAAGGGGGCATCATAAATGAATGCTTGCCCACCTAGGAAAGGCATGCTTATCTCTCCCTGCCACTCCATTAGTTGCCCGAGACGTTGATCAAACTCAGGTAGACTGGACTATAGTTAGGGCTTTATCCCTCTACACCACTGGACCAGCCTCTGATTAAATGTTCCTGTCTTGAAATTAGTGAAGAGGATTAAGGCACTAAGCCTAACAAGCTTCTTCCTGCAATCAAAGGTACAGGCTTTAATCCCTTTGTCTGTTTGATGACTGTGTGAATCTGAGCAAATCACTTGACCAGACAGTACTCCTGGAGGGGGTCTATATTAGAACAGTGAAGAGGCGTTTAATTGAATGCCTCTTCGTTGACACATAAAGAGCAAATGCACTAAAGCGCGAATGCTCAAAACAGTGATTTCTTTCCCTGGGAAAGAAATAACTTGGCCTTCCCTGTGTGTTTGCCCCTTTCCCCACTGTAGTGCGATCTCGAAGTTGATATATTTAGTTAGGGGGGTATGGGGGAGCGAAGCCCCCCACATTGTAATGTTTGAAAGTGTGTGTGTTGGTGTTAGTGCTACTGATTTCTTTCCCAGGGAAAGAAATCTGTGTTCTGAGCATTTGCGCTTTAGTGCGTTCGCTGTTTCTGTGTTGAAGAAGAGGTGTTCAATTAAACGCCTCTTCGGTTTTATGATATAGACCCCTACTGGGTTACCTCTAATAAAGGACAGTTGTGCCCAGTGGGTTTACCTAGTCAACAAAGAAAAAAAAGCAGGAGATATATTCCAGAATGTAACATCTATATTTGATTGAATATAACATACTTATTTTGGAGCACTGTTCCAAATTAGACACCTCATAAACTTTGAATTGAACGTAATTTGTCTTATGCTGATGGAAAATGAAGTTGCAGTGAACATGCCAGCATAAGTGAGTCAGGATGTCCATTTTTAGTATTCAAGAACAGAGCTCAGTTAGTGACTTAGACAGTGTCCAAGTGTCCAAGCCAGTGCTGTACAGTGTTGATGGAATGACTATAGGGAAACAGTATTTTTTTCATATATGGCAAAATTATTGCTTTCTTAACCGTTGGCATAGGACAGGAGACCTGACAAGAATAGTCATCCACTGAGCACAGAAATGTGCCTCTAAGGACCATACCTGGAAGTGTATGCGTGCCTTCTTTGTGGTGTCATCTTCTTGTCTACACCTCCACCTTTCCTATGGATATGGCATAACTAAAACAGAGAAGGTCAGGGGTACCATATGATAACCTCCTTGACCCTTACCCATGACACATGGAGCAAATCATTTTATAGGGTAAAAATATATTGGCATCTTAGGTCAGCCACTAAAAGAGAAAAATAAACAGAATGTCTTAAAAAATTATAGAAAACAGAATTATGTTTGTTTGCTGCATTATTTGCTGTGCTGAAACAATAGAAATGACCTGGTTCACCACTAGAGTTCACTATACTCTGACACCAGTGTATTCCGCAATGCTTCCTTTTCTAGTCTGCATACTAATCTCACAACCACCAATTTGTAATGACAGATGTAGGATATATAGCCCCACCCCCACAGAAATAAATTCTGAAGCTTTATTTTTTTGAAAGCACCAATTTTCCAATGGAAAAATATCTGCCTATGTAAAACTACAAATCAAGAAGTCGACAAAAGCATAACTTAAGGTACTTCATGGTGGTACGATATTGAAAATATTATTCAAGCATGCATGCTTCACAGAAGCATCCCTAATGTAGTGCAGATGCTAAAATATGTGTGTAAATACTCACTTTTAGATGTGGGAGGATGAGATGAGGTTAGTATTTACTTTTAGTCATGGCCAGAGGCATAAGCTAAGAAATGGCATCAAAGCTGCATGAAACTGAACAAATGAACCCTCAAATAGATAATAAATGTACAGGCAGTGCCAAATGCACTCTACTAAAAATGAGTGAAATAGAGAACAAAAGTGTTTGTGTGTGTGTATACACACACACATATATATATATATATATGATGTAAAGTATGTATGGGACCAGTGGGGTGTGTATATATATATATATATATATATATATATATATATATGATGTAAAGTATGCATGGGACCAGTAGGGGGTATATATATATATATATATATATATATATATATATATATATATATATATATATATGTATATATATGATGTAAAGTATGTATGGCACCAGTGGGGGGTATATATATATATATATATATATATATATATATATATATATATATATATATATATATATAATGTAAAGTATGTATGGGACCAGTGGGGATATATATATATATATATATATATATATATATATATATATATATATACACACACATATATATATATATATATATATATATATATATATATGTATATATATATATATATGATGTAAAGTATGCATGGGACCAGTAGGGGATATATATATATATATATATATATATATATATATATATATATATATATATATATGATGTAAAGTATGTATGGGACCAGTGGGGGAGATATATATATATATATATATATATATATATATATATATATATATATATATATATATATGATGTAAAATATGCATGGGACCAGTAGGGATATATATATATATATATATATATATATATATATATAATGTAAAGTATGTATGGCACCAGTGGGGGGTGTATATATATATATATATATATGTATATATATATATATATATATATATATATATATATATATATGATGTAAAGTATGTATGGGACCAGTGGGGGATATATATATATATATATATATATATATATATATATAAAATGTAAAGTATGCATGGGACCAATGAAAAGAATAAGACTTCTTAGAGTAGTCAAACTGGTGCTGAGGACTGTTTTCTTCCTAAAAACACATGTGTGTGTGTATTATCCTAGGGGAAAGCATGCAGTGAGCTATGATGGTGTATTATCCACACCTTCACTTGCAAGTCAGTTACAGCCCTGCCCCTCTTTGTACAAAATGACCTCATAACCTCAGCCTCCACCAGGGATCAACCACAAAGGTGCTTCACAGCATGTCCCTTCACACCCCCATGATGGGTATGCCCATCCGTCTTCCCTGCACTGCCTAGGTCGCAAGCCACTATTCAGACTTAGGTCACCCGGATCACAGGCAGGGCTTTATCCTTGTATGCTACTGGAGCAGGCTAAATGAAGAAGGAATGCTGCTACAAAGTATAACATTAATCGTTCAGAAATTAAAGCGAAATATGCGTCCACACTATCAGCTGTTTTGGGGAAAAGCACTGCAAAGGATGTCAGTGAACGGAAAAAATAGAAACAATTAGTAAGCAGTAGACATATTAAAATGTGTGTGTTATTATAGTTTGAAGTATTTCATGAATCTTGGTATGAAAAAGAAATGCACCATGATGTTTCATAAGGTGGGTGCAAAGTGTGCATTTCTCTATGTTTGGAGCTTAAAGGTTACCATGGAGTGAGTCAGGTGCTAGCTTTAGGTGAATTACACCTAATTAATCAGGTAGGTAGTGTTTTAAATGTTAAGCTGCCCACTGATTCATCAAAACACCATCTGGAAATATCTTTGAAAAAAAAAAACACACTGCAGTACTGATGGATGATTAACTGCATAGCTGAGTAAAAATGGAATGCCTTGTGAAAAAATAAGAGCAGACTTCAAATATGGTTTACAAGCAGTGTGTGATTTGTTAAAAAAAGAAAGTGTTTTAGTGGCTGTAGCAGAAATTGTTAAGCCAGAGCAGAGAACGCAAACTGAAAACTGGTAAATAGGAGAATTTTGCACAACCCATAATAATTTTGGTTTGTTAAACTGAAGAAAAATTACGTATCTGTGGAGGGACCACAGCTGACAGAGAAGGCAAGGGACTTATTTGAGCAATTTTACCTTGATCATTCTTTCTGTGATAGTGATGAGTTTGAAGCTAGCTGTGACAGCTTTCAACATTCTGTTTAGAGTCATGCCCTTTGCTGTACCAGTATATTTGGTTGAGCATAGGTCAACAGATGTCTGTATTGTGGAGACTTTTAAAGTCTGTTTCAAAACTCGTAAGGATTTGGGCCTGAACAGATTTACTACGCAGGTGACAGTAGAATCTTTTTGGACATAAATTGCCTAGCCACACCTTCCTAATCAAGCAAGGGAGGTGTGATGCCTTTAACATTTATTGAAGTGATAGCCACTGAAGGAAATTCGCAGAAAAGAGAAGACTTCTTTAATGCATTGGTGTCCTGGTCAGCTGTGAACTGTTACTGGAGGAAGAGTTGAAAAGATTCAAAAACAAGGATAAACTGCTATTTTTCCCCCTTATCAGGTCAACACAGACGTATACAGGACATAACTTAATGACAACTTTGTCTTTATCAGTGCAAAGTAATAATAAAAAGAAAAAAGTTTTTAACAATTCACTGACAATCCAAACACATCTTTAAGCATATTCCTTAACAATCTACAACCCCAACCAGACTTCAGACTTTTATGTTCTGAAACCTAGGAAACTGGTATTTTAAAATGTTTTTTATGATTAGTCATTTTTATTTAAGTGCAGATGTTGTTGCAAACATTTCATTTTTTGAGTTGGTATAATGACTAACTTTTTTAACATCCAACTCCAAAGCACCACACCTTAGTACTAGACTTACTAATTAATTAATTGTATAATTGCTAGGCTATTTAATGGAGGTTACTGCATACTGCATTTTGTTCTCACTTGATAAAGCTCAGGACTGCCTGAGCGAAAGCTTAATGATTTTATCTGTGATTTTGGAATACTTCAGTGTGATTTTATCTGTGACTTTTGGAACACTTCAGAAATAAAAATACAGCCTTGTGGACTTTAGCAGAGTTCTGGTTCCTTTCTTCAAGGTCGTGGATTATTCTCTGCTTGTCTTTGCTTTTTTGTGCATTACTTCACTTGATCCTGTCTGCCATGGCCAATGGAGAAGAAACCTTTAACCCAGGAGAAACTCCTGAAATGCTGAAAAACACTACAAATGATCTTCCGGTGAGCAGGCGGAGTTCAACCAAGTACTGGTTGCACTCAAGGAGCTCACTAACTTGCTGAAACCCACCACGGCTGCTTCACCAGGGCTAGCTTGCAACCAGCAGCAAGCACTACAAAACAACTTTGGATTACCGGTAATTGCGGACCCGGAAGAGGGTACAAGCTCCACTATATCCTCCACGGACATGTCTGGCGCGGATCCAAAAGAAACAACTTTACTCGCCATGAAGCTACCAGAGCTCCTGAAACAAACGTACAACCAGGGACCAATGGAACTAGTAATCCTGCTCTGAAACATAGAAACAAGGATGTAAACTTTACAAAATGGGCTGGACAACGCTTCACCTTTTCTAAAGGTAGTAACAACACTAACAATTTTTCTAACTTTGATCAGAGCATGGACTTGTTCAAGGACAAATTATACTCCTTAAGGAGTACACAGTTAGAGATAGACTATTTGAATGAATGTCTGAGAGTAAAACGTGTCCCGAAAGGGCTACGCTTTTTTAAATTTCCAAACAATGTTCAGTATGGTACTGATTATTATTTTAACTTGTGTGAGATTTTTGATGAAGCTGCATTTGAGATGTTGCATTTAATGGTAGGGAATATGAACTGAAAGCACAAGCATTAATGACTGAGCTAGACACTTTAAACAATGAGTTAACATCTAGTACTAATTTTAGTGCTTTTAAATCAAACTATGACAAGGTTTTTGATAATGTTGATGTTTTTGTGATAAGATTCTTAACAGAAAACTAAGAAAATTAGAACGTGATCTCATCGAATACAGGGATGGCCTTGCCTACCCTAGCCCCAATGGTTACAATAAAACTTCTTCCAAAAACAACACCACAAACACAGATAGGGCTAGTGACACATATGACAGACAAGAGGAACCCCTTAGAAGAAGTGAAAGGCTAGCAGAGAAGAACAGAAGGGGTACTAACAACCAGGATTTTCAGCAGAACCCCGGCCAGACCGGGGTTTGGGGACAGAGACAAAGACAGGCACCGAGGTCTTGGAATTTTGTTCACTAACAAACCACCACACACCCACTACCCTAACATCCCTGGATGACCCTACAACTGACCAAGCCCCAAATCTGGGTTTACACAACCAAAACCCTACTAATATTGAGGGTAACTGCACTATTTTAAGGAGAAACAACTTTGCCATATACAATTACACGGACATGAACCTTCCTACAAATGCTTTTGATATTTTCACCCGAGGGTTACATTTTGTCCCAACTAAACCCATGAATTTAACACAAGCTCTGATAGATTTAAAATGTTTACCAGAGCTTTAAATTTAAATTTGATTTTTAAAGGGCAAACACTTAATGCAGCAGGCCCAACGCTGCACAAGTCTCTTTAACCCCCACTACACCCAATAATTCTCTTCTTTGAAAAGTTAGTGGAGAATGACTTCAGGAAAGTATATAATAATCAAGAAATTCTACTTCATCCAAATTTTTCTGAACAAGAAATGAATTTTATTGAACACTTGCATGAAGAGAAAATCAGGGTCATGAAACCTGATAAAGGAGGGAATTGTCCTTATGTTCTCAGAGGACTCTGAAGCCCACATGCACATTATGTTGCAGAATGACGAACAATACGAGACGGTTTCACAAACGAGATCAATATAGCCTTTGCTGAGATTAAGTACTATCTTACTGACCTTCTATTACAACAGGCCATCAATGAAAAGGTCTATAACTATTTACATGTGGAAAAGCCCAGAATACCAGTCATCTTTGGGATACCTAAAACCCATAAAGGAATAAACCCACTACAATTTGGCCGATTGTATCAGGAGCAGGTGGAGTGACTGAGCCCCTGGGAAAATTTATTGATTACATGACTAAAGAATACACATCTTTATTGTCCCACGTTTGCAAGGATTCTTGGCACTTCCTCCGGGACATTCCCACCTCTTGCTACTCCCCAGACACCTTAATGGTCACAGTGGACATCAAAGATCTGTTTTCCAGCATCCCTCATCAAATAGGTTTGGAATGGTTTGCCCAATTTCTAGGCCAGAAGACAACCCTTAGTAACAAAATGTCCAACTTGCTCACGAAATGATGGAGATGGTTTTGTCCAACAACTTCATATTTTTTAATGGTGAATTATACCGCAACGAAGGGGTTGCCATGGGGCATCTTGTGCATCCTTCACAAATGTAATATTGCACATGTGGGAGCATACATTCGTTCTAATACCCCATGGAAAGATCACATTCTGTTCTACAGACGCTATTTGGATGACATCTGTATTTTATGGTCTGGCTCTGAAGGGAACCTATCTGAATTCCTTATACACATCAATTCAACAACGAATTTCCTACAATTCACACACACAGTGGATCAGCACGAACTTCATTATCTGGACATTACTCTTTACAAGGACTACAATCAGAAAACTTTCCATTCCAAACTACATCGCAAGGCAACATTTTCCAACTCCTTGCTACACTTGAAAGTGCCCACCCACCATATCAAAAAGGGGGCTCATTAAGGGCAGCTCATCAGAGCAAGTAGAATATGCAGTCTGGAGAAAGATTTTGATTCTGAGGTGGAATTTTGAAAAGCTTTTTTTTGGAGAGAGGTTACCCTCTGGAACTATTTCTAACTCTAGCAGCAGAGGTAAAATCTGCACGACATTCCCTCTACAAACCAATACTAGGGGGGGGGTTTGTACCAGTGACCAACAATACACAAAACAAGGATACTGTTCACACTAACAGTTTTGCACACACATACTCATCAAATTCCTATGAATTGGAGGAAACAATCTTACATCACTGGCGGTTTTAACCCTCTTTGAAGAACTAAAAGACTATATACCACCTAAACCCAGTTTTGTTCGTAAAAGAGGGCCAATCTAAAGGAATTATTTGAAAGAAATCAAAGAAAAAGATGAAGGTAAAACAACCAAGGCTGGGCACTTTCAGATGTGGTGCCTGTGCCCAATGTCATGCCATATCTAAAGAAACAGCACCATACCTCCCGTCTAGGAACTACAAGATACACCCCACTGGATTTTACACCTGTGCCTCTAGAGGGTCGTATACTTGGGGATGTGCACCAACTGTCAAAGTTTCTATGTGGGCAAAACTGAGAGGGAATTAAGGAAACGATCTCGAGCATCTTTATGACATGACCAGGAAGAAGGAAACCAATGCCTTCTATAAACACTCACTCTCCTGCCCAGATCCCAAAATTCAGTTTCTAGTTCTGGAACAGGTTGAGCCAGATGCAAGAGGTGGTGACTGGGAATCCACCTTGGGCTACCGTGAACTATTATGGCAGTTGAGACTGAATGCAGGGAAGCCACCAGGTCTGAATGGGATGATCAGCATTAAACTGGTCCTCAAGCTTAGGAGGGCTAGGTTATAACTCTCATACTTGACCCCCTTCATACTACAGCATCCCCACACAGCATATTAAATTACTGAACATCCACGGTTTTAGGATTCTGACTAATAAATCAAATTCTATATGAAATGGTATATGGATGGGCATCAAAAATATCTCACGCACATTTTATTGCATGTCTTTATCAGTGCAAAGTAATAATAAAAAGAAAAAAGTTTTTAACAATTCACTGACAATCCAAACACATCTTTAAGCATATTCCTTAACAATCTGCAACCCCAACCAGACTTCAGACTTTTATGTTCTGAAACCTAGGAAACTGGTATTTTAAAATGTTTTTATGATTAGTCATTTTATTTAAGTGCAGATGTTGTTGGAAACATATCATTTGTTGAGTTGGTATAATGACTAACTTTTTTAACATCCAACTCCAAAGCACCACACCTTAGTACTAGACTTACTAATTAATTAATTGTATAATTGCTAGGCTATTTAATGGAGGTTACTGCATACTGCATTTTGTTCTCACTTGATAAAGCTCAGGACTGCCTGGAAAGCGCTGTGTGATTTTATCTGTGATTTTTGGAATACTTCAGTGTGATTTTATCTGTGACTTTTGGAACACTTCAGAAATAAAAATACAGCCTTGTGGACTTTAGCAGAGTTCTGGTTCCTTTCTTCAAGGTCGTGGATTATTCTCTGCTTGTCTTTGCTTTTTTGTGCATTACTTCACTTAATGACAACTTTGTTAAAAAAAAAAAAATATATATATATATATATATATATATATATATATATATATATATTGGAATGCATCTGGATGTGAGCCACCTGATTTCTAAAATGTGGTTTCAAAACGAGGTGTGGTTCACTTCCATACCAGGTATGTGTGCCTTTCATGTGCTGCATATGTTAAAGTGTTATTGTTTTCAAATATTGCCTCATTGACTTAACGTTATGTACTGATCCAAGTCTTTATAGTTGTCATAGTGTCAGTCTTGCAAAGTTATGATGCAACACTCAGCATTGCAGTTCAGTGAACAGCATGTCCTCATCCCTACACACCCTAGGCACAGAGTTTTGAAATATTTCTTCTCTGTGTTTGTTATTGTTGCTGTTCTTTGATAAAATGACAGTGCTAAAATGCATACTTTTGAAGTTGTAAGCAGTAGCTCCAGTTGCAGCAGTTTTACAGATGTGTGCTTTCAGTGCTACAGTGTTACAAATGTATAACTTATCTTCATTCAAGCAGTGAAAGTTTAAACAAAATGTTCCTTTCCATCTGTCTACCAAAATTACAAATGTTAATTATTAACAAGTGTTATAATCCCAGATCCATATCTTAATGAAAGGAAACTTCTCTTTCAGCATATGATTGATTAACTGGCAACTGTGCATGGCTTTAAAAAATGGAGTGCGGGCATGACTAATCTGAGTTTATAGGCATGTACTTAAATTTACCAAGGAGCATGGTAGAGGAAAAAATATTTTTTGTACATATTGTAAGCACTGAGCATCTTTTTAAGCTAAGCTTTTGTTTGTTTAAAACAAGTTATGTATTTAATATTACTTCAGACATTCATGATCAGTTCTGGTATTACAGTTCTGGCTCGACAGGGAAACCATCTTTTCCCAAAACACCTTCCTACAATATATTAACTCAGTCTTACACAAACTGAAGTACAAGCTGGCAACGAGGATTTAGTGATGTGAACTTTTGCATATGACCTGGTTTTCTAACTAGTGTCAGGCAGTTGCATTTTCATGTGTCACTGGTCAGGGTATTTGATTCAGTCTAGGCCGTTGACATAGAAATAATTTTGTGCAGAGAGGACTGGCAGGGGTGCTGAATGCTGGAGCCATGCTGCATTCATTATGATACATACAATGCTACAGACACGTGGGCTCCTTTGCTTTCCATAAGAATGAGCCATCCGTACAGAATTTTTTGCTAAGCGCATTTTTTTTTTCAATAATTTTTCTTTTTCTTTTACAATTGTATATGACACAAAAAACAATTCAATCTTTACAACATGACCACAGGAGTATGTTATACATTAGTGTTAATACCATAAGGCGTAGGTCATCCAACACAATTATTTACACTATTTACACAGATGCTTTCACCATTAGCTCAATTGTTATACAAAAGAACACATACAATCTTAATACCCAAATTATGATTAGTCTGTCAAATCCTGTATAAGTTTCTAGGTTTCATTAAGGTGTATTCTTAAGTTGCTATGTGGTTGTCTATGCTAATATTATATTAAAGGTTTGTTCCCAGATTTCTCTGGACTTCATGTTTTGGTTTCTTTTATCCATTACTATTTTGTGAGCTGAGATGTTTTATGGCTATTTGTTTAAAACCCTCCCAAGATATATTCAATGGATCTAGCCATTTGAAAGCTATATATAGTTTCATTAGTAGAAAAATTATTAAGAGTGTATCTGCTTGTTTTTTGGGAATGTTAGTTGGAAGAATGTGTAATAAGGCAAATTCACATGTTAATGTTGAAGTTTGGTAGCCCATCTTTTGTAACTGTACTTTGAGAGAATTCCATAATTTGTACACACATTTGCAACTCCACAAAACATGCAATAGGTCGGCTGTCTGGTCCTTGCAGTGTGGGCATAGTGGTGACCTTGATGTATTGAATTTGTGGAGGATTGCAGGTTTAGCTTTATTATTGATCATTAGCTGCATGTAAGCTAATTTTTTAAGTGGTATGATCTTCAGTGTTAAGCTAATTGCTTGTGTTATTTGTAAGCACATTTTTTTAAGCTGAGCCGTTTGTGTTGAAGAGAATACTACACCTACAGTTTGAGCTAGGGAACTGAAATGTACAAAATTAATTTATTGGTGCAGTGTCTAAGTATAGTAAGTCAGAGACCTAACCCAGCTCATGAGCAGTAAGGGCATAGAAAAAAAGTTATAAGCACCAGCATTACAGGTCTTCCTGCCAACAATGGGATGCTAATTGAAAGAGGGTTCAAATAAGGAAAAGCTGAATGTATACAGAATAAGAGAAATTTGATCACTTAGCAAATATTTTCCATAGGTTTATGTTGCTTTGTTTGTCCTCAGCTGAGATCTACACAGTGGATATGTTAACATGGAAGTGAACATTTCATGAAAGCAGTTTACCCTGCTTTTCAGACTGTCCTGTATGTCTTTCAGAAAATACCAAGCAATTTAGTTTCCATAATAGCAAATGTTGCTTTCATAAATTTTTATGTAGGCTAAGTGCAAGACCAGTAAACTGCCCAGTAAGGAAAGTTTCACGTCATATGGCCTGATGAACAAATGCTGTGGTTAAATTGCTTGATTTGTTTATGATATACGAGTAAGGACATTCGATAAATAAAACAGCCATTTTAATTAGAAAACTATTAAAGGAAAAAATGGAGGCTTAGGTAACAGAAAAATATATACCTATTTTTACTGGAAGTGGCCTAATCACTTAATTTCTCTTAATGTTGTGGATGTGGGCTGTAGGACAACTAGCTATCTGCTTTCCTGAAGGGATAAAGTAGCTGATAAAGTCAGCCAAATGTTCATCAGGGAAGGTTAAACAAAGAAGTGTACATGTGCCTGTGTGCACATGGGTGCATATGTTGGGGGGGGGGGCTTCGAGTTTTGACAAACAAATTTTCCTTTTGGGAAAGCAGGCCATACCATCTCTTGTGGAAGTTAGCTTTTGCTCCATTTTTAATAATTGTAATCCATTCCAGAGTCATTGCAACCTGTTTAGGGAAAGCCTTGCAGCTACCCTTGTGCTCAGTCTTAATTTTTGGCCATGTTTCTGTTCTGACAAAAGTTGTAGACAGCAGCTTGCCTTAGTTCTGCCTAATGAAGCTTAACAAGGTATGGCTACTTGTTTAAAGGACAGAATGAAAAGCTGTGGTTTAGTTTGAAGAACTCCCTTGGAGTTGTATGCTGTGACAGCAGGTGATGCAACAATTGGAAATGGATATGCTTTGTGTGGTTCATTTTACAGTCAGTTACTTTTAATCTACTTTGATATTTTGCTGGTTACTTTGACAGCTTTCCAGTGAATGTCCATTTTATTGTTACTGGCTAAAGATGTTAAACACAAGACAATTCCAAAAAAAACAGATCATAGGCTAGACGGAGTACAAAGAAGATCTGACCCAACGGAGGATGTGCTGAAGCATACAAAGGTATTGCTTGGTTCGGTAGATCACTAAGCCTGTTAAGTAGGGAAACCCACCAGTGTAGACATAGGTTAGAGATCTTCCCTTAAAGTACATGGTAACATACTTCCCCCCTTACATATCCTACAAAGAAGGATAATGCCCTCCCCTGCAGAATGGTGATGGTAAATGGGAAGATAAAATATATTTTTGAATGGGTATACTGTAGACTGTTAGGTGGTATTGTGCACAGAGCAAATAAGACAGTAGCGTTGTAGCTGTTGGAATTTTTGTTTTTCCCATTTATGATTTTAAAAAAATGCAGGTGGCTCTAGGAAGTATGAAGACAAGGAAAAGGTTCCTGTAATTCCTCCTAATACAAACCTGACAGAGTAATTATTCTTTACACCTTTCCAGGAATCCCAAGGACCCTTAATCCCCCAGAAGTAAATATGGGTAGTAAAACACGAACATCTCATAAGGATATGCAACCAACAGAAGGCTGACTGAGAGAGGGGCAAAGATTACAAGGAGGTTCAGTCTTTGAGGTTTCAAAAATATTTTATTGCATTGAAGTGTTTGGAATACTTTTCTACCCAAAACGCAGTATGCCAAGGTTTGTTCTTAGTAAACACAAGGACTGAGTATTATGAGAAAATCATGGCTGGATATAACAAACTGTCGAGCAAAACAGAAATGTTGAAAACCATAAATCAGTTTAAAATTGCTGTGTATTAATTTTAATTTTGAGATGCAAGAACAATAGGGTATTTTGAGATTGCCAGACTGTACACTTACTAACCTGCCGATCACTGTCATGTATGCATGTTTCTATATAAAAACATTTTGGGGGTAAAGTAGTTCTTATACAAAGGAAAAACACAACACATGAAATTAAATGCATACTTATGGATGACAGAATCAGAATTGGCCCCGCATGGTGATCAAGGGAACCGAGACAATACTGGCTGAACACATTGACTTAAAAAATAAATAACTGTACTGATAAAATACTTCAAAGGCCTATTGCTTTAATATACGTCTGGAACCCACTGTTAAATGATACACTGGGCAAGCACGGACAACAGTAAAAATGCTGTCCTCATTACAAAAGGCTGTCTTAGAAGTATGCAAAATGTTCTGTTAAAGAACTTATCAAAAATGGAAGGCAGAGAATTCATTTGTTTTGTTTTGCACCCTGATGCTTAGTTAGTATTTACCTTGGTGAAGCCAAGCCACACCTCCATCCTTTAAAAAAGGTCTGACTGATAATATTCTTAGCAGGATTATATGTGTGATGAGAACTATTGTGTCGAATACCTTAGATGTGGCATCAACAGAAAAAAAGAAAATGGAGTTGTGAGGCATTTACTACAGCAATACATACTTACTATCTTTTTTTTTAAGTTTTCCATTGTTGATATGTATCTGTTGGCCAGTCCTCACTGGGATCTCTGGCCAGAGTTCTTAAATGATGATAAGTACTTGGACTTTTTCTGTGATTGGCCTCCGAGGGAAGTTTGTATAAATATAATCAGTGCTACTCGTAGATCAGTTTTCAGTGTTGTGCCCATTATTGATTAACTTTACTGGCCAAAGGGTACTGAACAGTCTCGAAGCAAATGCCACAGCTGGTAGAAGCCATTCCATGACTGTGATTAACTGGAAGTCAGTATGAGTCCATCTTTGATGCTAGCCTTTTGCACAGCCACATTGGTGCAGATACTTTTTCTTTAGGATGCAACTACAGCCAGTTCACATGGTGACGACCAAGGCAACTTAACTGCTTAGAATCTTGTCTTTAAAAAACTCTTGCATACCAAATAGATACAAACCAGAATTGTAGCAACTCTGTTATCACCAAAAGGAGATCACAGAGTGTTAGTCACCTCAGATGCCATTTAGGCATGCATACAGCTCTTCCCTGAGATGTACATAAAATTAGAACAGATAAAATTAAGGATAGGAGCCAAGTGCTAAAGCAGATCAGGAAAAGACTATGGAAGAATATTTAGTGTTTAATGTGAGTGACACACACACACACACACACACACACACACACACACTTGTGCTACATTGCCTTTATCCTTTTCTTGGTCTCAGTTCTTCATACATTGTTGGCTAACCTGTAATGCAATTGTTTGACTAAGGACACATTTCTCTTCTGATTGCTATAGTTGTAGAGAATATTGGAGAGGGTTCTACTCCATTAATTTTACTTTCATTTGTTACATTTTAGTTAGCATTAGTATTAGTTGATAGTGGACATTTAAAAGTGCTTTATGATTGCTTTCACTTTTAGGTTTTAACTGCTTTGGGTTATTAGGAGTTGTAATTCCTATTCTTTGAGAGTTTGCTCATTTTATTTTATTTATTGCAGTGCCTTTATTTTTGGCCACGTATAGTTTGCTTTTCAAGAGGGTTTGTAAGTTCCATACTTTGGTTAACAAATACCCACCTGAGAGCTTATATTGAGGCTAGTCATAATTTTGTTTTATTTTCTGTCATAGTTGGCAATTTACTTAAAATACTGCGTCTAGGATGTGTTTATTATTTTAAGTTGTATTACTCTGTTTGCTATTTCTCTCAAAGTTTTGGTACCAGTAACCAATAAATAAAATCCTAATAGTGTTTTTAATTCTCATTTTAAGTAGTACATGCCCCTGTGCATTTGCTGATTTCAGTTTTTATTAGTTGACTTGCTAGTAGTATATATTATTCCATGTAAATCTCTCTCTTATATTTGCTTTACTTAACTGTGAAATCCATACATCGGTTTAATTTGGATGACCTCTTAGAATTTTTTAAATGGTGCTTCCTCTGTTAAATGTTAACTGCAGAAAATTCTCTTTATTTTTGATGGAGAAAAAGCATGTAAAATTGTATATTTAATAAAATACTTTACAGTGAATAAAGCAATCCCACAGAAAAAAAATGATGTAGGAATGCAAACAGATTTTGATTACACAGATCAAGAATATCATGGTAAAAAAACAATCCCCAAACAAATGTATTGGGTTATTGTACCACAGTCCATCAGCCTTGGAATCCGTTTTATATTCTGGAGGGATTTCACATTAATAATAATTCAAATGTAAATACAACTTTAGGTGATGTCTGTTTAATAGTGAGGACTGATTTGCCTGTGGTGTTCCTTTCTAGTGGTAATGTTCAAGTAATAGCTGTAACGAAACTGTTGTACATAACAGATTTTTAACTGAATCTTTTGAAAAGACATCCTCTATGCGAAGTAGTGTGAATGTATTGCCAAAAGAAATGGATTCCTGCACAAAAAGCAAGAATTCTCCAAGGCTGTACTTTCAAAAAGAAACTTTGTGGGGGGAATACTACCTCAAGACTGAGTAATCTTCATCCAGGGAAAACTAGATCTGTAGGAGTTCATAGGTTCATAGGTTCATACTAGGCTATCTGCCCAAGGGCATTTACAAGCCTAGCCCATAGTTATGTGGCTTTCGCCACCCCTTTAGTTTGAATAAAAACTATGCCTATCATTTTGCTGTGCCTCTGTCAAGCAGTGACACTGAAGTAATCCCTGGGGTATATCTGCGATCTCCCATCCATTGGTCAAGATTCCTCTTGAACAAGGCCAGCGAGGTGCTCTGCCTCACATGTACCGGGATTTTGTTCCACAGCATAGGGAGTCTCTGGGTGATGAATCTGTCCCTCCAGCACGTTCTATTTATAACCGTGTCAAGGTTTAAGTCTCCCCCTTGTGGTTCTGAGGGATCTAGATTTTTGAGGTGAAGCATATTCATCAAATCTGGGTCTGACATGGCCTTATATGTCAGGCACAGGTCACCTCTGAGCAAGCGGTATGAGACTGAATAGAGCTGGAGTTCTTTCAGTCGAGCAGCATAAGACATATTTTTGAGACCCTTTATCCTTTTGGTGAGGAACATTTGGGGCCTTTCAAGCTGCAGCAGGTGTCTGGTCAGATACATTCGAGCGGGGCATTGTACTCAATCATAGGTCTAATGAGTGATGAGTACAGGGGGACGATGACCTCCCTTGATCTAGATGTGAATCCCTTCATGATCAGGTGGGCGATATAGAAGGTTTTCCTAACTACTTTAGCAACATGAGTGTCAAACGAAAGGCTACTGTCAACCTGGGTCCCCAGATACCTGATGACTTTTTCTGTGCTCAGTGGATTGCCACCTATATGGTAGCTAGGGGTAACCTTGTTTTTCCCGAAGGGTATGACTATGCATTTTTTGGCGTTTAACTTCAGGCCATGGCTCTGGCACCAGTTAACCGTTTCTGTGAGGCCCTTCTGGAGGATATCTGTGTCATATGTGTTTTCGACTATGGCTCACAGTTTGCAGTCATCTGCAAACTTTGTCAGCCATAACCCTCCTGTGTTTGCTTGTACTTCAGAAAAGTAGATGCCGAACAAGAGTGGACTCAGGACTGAGCCCTGTGGGACACCACTTGTGACAGGCTTTGAGTCTGACATGGCTCCAGCAACTCTGACCCTGTGGGTTCTGTCACTTAGCCAGTTTGCAACCCATCTTGTGATGTATGGGTTTACATTCAAGCTGATGAGTTTTTCGATGATACCTGAGTGGGGTATTGTGGCGAAGGCCTTTGCCAGGTCGAGGTAGGCTGTATGGACTGCCTTTCCCTCATCAATGGCCTTGGTGACTGTCTCGAAAAAGTCAACCAAGTTTAAGAGGCAGGATCTGCCTTTGACAAAGCCAAACTGGGTTGGATCCAAAGTCTGCAAGTTCCCTATGTCTTTATTTATGAGTTCCATTATGATCCTCTCCATGGCTTTGCAGATAAGGCTTGTCAAGCTAATGGGGCGGTAATTTCCAGGGTCTGTGGAGGCACCGCCCTTATGAAGTGGGACCACAGTCACCGTCGCCACTCCTTGGGTACGAGTGCATCCTGAGGTGAGGCTAAGATTAAACAGCTGTCCTAACTGTGGGTTTAATTCCTCATTGAGTTCATGAAGCACACAGCCGGGGACACCATCCGGTCCCATGGATGCTGTTTTTTGCCTTAGTGAGGGCAGTTCTCACCTGGGCGTTGGAGATGTTTGGGGGCTACAATCCTCTGGAATAGATATCTCTCCTTTTGGGGAGGGGAGAAGTTTGCACTGAACCTGTCAGCCAGTATGTTGGCAATGTGTGTAGGTTCAGTAATTTTCACATCATTTTGAACTAATTCTGAGCATATCTGGGAGTTTCTTCCTAGGTTTCTAACATAGCTAAAGAAGGCCTTATGATTGTCTTTAGAGTCCTTGGTG
This sequence comes from Protopterus annectens, assembly GCF_019279795.1. Classification (NCBI taxonomy): domain Eukaryota; kingdom Metazoa; phylum Chordata; order Ceratodontiformes; family Protopteridae; genus Protopterus; species Protopterus annectens. Next base: position 836,774,009 of record NC_056748.1, on the reverse strand, counting down.
ATTTTTCTCTCAAAATTTGCCTTGGATGATTTTATGAGAGCTCTTAGTTTTACTTATAATGATCAAAGGTGTCTTACCTTTCAAGGATTTTGCTCTATCTTGTAGTAGCTTCCTCCTTTGTTGTAGAGCTTGTTTATGGCTGGGGTCCACCAGACTGGACGCTTGCCTTTGGTACAGAGAGTCTTAGTTTTGTTTGGGATTGCCTGATCCATGCAGTCCTGTAGGTGCTGGTAGAAGGCATTTGTAAGTGATTCAGCGGTTTGAGTAATGTTTACCACTGGCTCAGGGGCCTTAAAGGAGACCACACTAGTTTTTAGAAGTGTGAAATTGGCTTTTGAGAAGTTTTTCACTGTGGTCTTTTTGTTTCAGGTGGGGCGGGATGAGGACCTCCAGCGAGATTAGTTTATGATCTGATCTCACCAGTGAGGGGTATACTTCGGTGTTGAACATTTTGATCCCATGTTCGTGATGATGAGATCAAGTATGTTTTCTCCTCTTGTGGGGATGGTGACTAGTTGCTCCATGGCATTTGAGTTTATGAACTCCAGGAATCTTTGGGTTAGAGTGTTCGGGCTTGAGTAGTGTTCCCAGTCTATATTAGGGTAGTTGAAGTCACCTAGTATGATGGTGTTTGGAGATACATTTATCCCCTCCAATGTTTTCAGGAAGGCCATGTGAGGTTCCTGAGTTTGAGAGGGTGGCCTGTAACATGCTACAAATTGCAGAGCAGTCTTGCCTATGGTTAATTGCACCTGGATGGTCTCCGATGCATCATGCGTTGCCACCAACCTTGAGGTGTGGGTGTCCTTTATGAATATGGACACACCCCTCCTTTCTTGGTGTTGTCCGGATTTTGGGGCCGGAACGCATGATATGAGGTGAAACCTGTTAGTGCTGGGGTGCTCTCAGGAGCCTTGAACCAGAGTACCCAAGACATTAATAATTCTAATGCGGCTATTTCAAAAACTTCAAAAGGTATAGAAAAAATGTGTTCATATTTTGTTACATTAGCATTACTTCCAAATTATACAGAGGTTAATACTTCACATCTTGTAAATTATTCTCTGCCTAATGTTTCCAAGAGTTCAGACTTTTGATTATTGGAGACTCTTCTCTATGTAGGTTGTGTAATTTATTTCCAAGAATAAACAGAAGACATGCCACATTCTTGCTTATTAGGTTATTAAAAGGAATTAATGATAAATGTGAAAATAATTACTTATGATAGTTATTGTTGGCAGCAGTCTGAATGATACAGATTACACTTCCTAATAACATATTGTGTAATTTCATAGAATATGTTGGAATTTGTGAAATCTGAGGGATTTATTTTGTGAATGCCATTCCTTGCACCGGACAAACATTAAAAAACATTGTGTGTATATGTATGTATGAGTCTACTTCTAAATTTCAAAGTTTCAAAACTTCGAATTTCTTATAGTCAAGACCATAAAATCAATGTTTTGAAACATCAAAATGTAAACAAAAAATAAATGAAAACAAAAAAAAAAAATCTTTTTTTTACATTTTTGCAGGGCGGCAAGCCCCCCCTGCACCATCCACACCCCCTGCTGATTAACTATACAAACTCCAAGATTGCAATACAGTGAAGTAAACTATAAATACACTGTTCTGCACTGTATGGCATTCTCCATTTAAATGGTTCAAAGTTTCAAAACTTTGATCTTATGGTCTAGACCATAAGAAATTCGAAGTTTTGAAATCTCAAAATTTAGAAGTACATGTGTGTGCGTGTATATGTGTATGTGTGTGTGTGTGTGTGTGTGTGTGTATGTATATATATATATATATATATATATATATATATATATATATATATATATATAAAATGTATATGTGTTTTTATATATATATATATATATATATATATATATATATATATATATATATATATGCGCGTATATGTATATATTGCATATATGTGTGTGTGTGTGTGTGTGTGTGTATATATATATATATATATATATATATATATATATATATATATGTATATATATATATATATGTATATATATATATATATGTGTATATATATATATATATATGTATATATATATATATATATATATATATATATATATATATGTATATATATATCAACCGAGAGGAAGAGGGAGAGAAGTAAATCTATTAAGAGTAGATTTAATAGTGAAATTAGACACCTGTGCCTTGCCTTCAGTTTGAAACATGTTTTTCTTTGGGAGCATATACTGACAAAAATATTATTTTTTTTACTAAGGATAGATCTCACCTTAGCCACCATGGAAATAGCTTTTTTTATTTCAAGGACTGCTAAGTGGATACATTTTGTTAAACACCCAGTAATATTAATATCAACAACAGTAACTTAGTTAATTTAATTCTATTGACATTTAATGCAAGGAGCCCATTTGTCAGGATTAATGAACTGCTAAGAGTAGCAGACATAAAACATGGATTTACTAGTCATCATAGAAATGTGGTTTACTTTAGATCACTGCCTTCATTCCCAGGTTACCATGGCTATCAATACTTCAGGGAGACCATATGTGGTGGAGGAGTTCTGATTTTACATGAAACAAAATATTCAGTGCTGTGTAATTCTTAAACATGAACATTTTGAAATTATAGGAGTTTTCCATGAATTGCTGTAAGAATCCTTAAACATTTGGGGAACAGATTTTATCTCCAGAGGCTCTGTTGAGTTTATAACCAATTTAACTGTTGCCACAGATAGTGTTTTTCCATATACTGACAGGTGATTTAAATTCTTCTGAGAGTATTTGGATCCTAAAATGGTCACCAAAAGCACAACATGAACAGTTATTGGAATCCATGATTACCCTGGGTTATAACTAAGTTGTCACCTTTCCTGCTTGGAATACGAATGGTTTGGATGTCATTTCCTCTGACTTTGATATATGTACATCAAATTGGTTGGGTATTTCTTCTCTTGGACACTTAGACCATTTGGGTATTCAAAAAAAGATAGTTACTCCATATAATACTTGTCAGTGGTATAAGTCAATCAAGAGATTTTCTTAGGCAGATTATACTCTAACTGCAATTCAAACTGCTTATGAACATAAGCAGTTTGAAATGCAGGTAAATATTTTTTCAAGGGAACTCTCTTCCAGATTGCAGGGCAGTCTAAACAGAACCATAAATGTTTCTACTGTGCATATTTACAATCTACAGATAGATGTAAAGCACATTGCTGGAATGACAGTGTTGCTAAAACTTATCAAAGAAGAAAAGAATATGGAACTCCTGGGGAATTTATCAATCTGTAGGTCTGGAGGGTAAAACTTATTAGGGTAACAAAAGAACTAACTAAGGCTATTCAACACAGTAAATGTAAACATGAAAAATATGAAATAGCTATTGACAACAATGTAAAAGATAAAATAAACTACTTAGGAGGCAATAGAAAAGAAAATTTAAATTATTGCCAACTGCAGTATCAGAGCAAACAAATAAATCAAGGAAGCAGATACAGCCATTAACTTTAGTGAGGTATTTGTAAAGTACTAGGAACTCTAAGACTATTTATCTCATTAACAAATTAATACTTCTGGTTATAATTGTCACTTAAGTACTGACTAAATGGTCAGAAAAGACATTGCCAACATAAAATCATATAATGCTGCAAGGCCAGATGTGGGTTACTAATATTTTCTTGAAAAAAATAGGTGCAGGTCTGTGACAGACTTTGAAAACTCTGTTTCAAGATAGTCTATTTTGGTTAAGTATTGGATGCATGGAAGAGAGCTGTTGTTGCACCACATTTCAAGGGAGGTTACTAAGGTAAGCCCAGCTGTTACAGGGCTATATACATTGCAAATGTAATTAGTAAAATATTTGAAATGATCACTTTGAAAATAATGGTAGCTTGTTTACTTGAAAAAGTAATCTGAGCCAGCATGGATTTTTATACTTGAATATTCTTTTATAACAAACGTGCTCCAATATTATTCATTACAGAAAATGTACTAGACCTGAGCCTTCTTGATAATGCTGTATTTATGGACATAGTAAAAGCTTTTAACAGCAACCTTTATAATGCTATTGTAAATCAAGTGAGACAAAGTAATATTTAACTATTTATGATAAAAATGTGCAATAAACTGGTTAAATATGTATGGTTTTCAATGATGCAGGTTAATAGCCTATTAAATCCTAGACTCCTGGGGTATAACCCATTTATTATTACTCAATCCTTATTTGTTTAATCTATTTGTTAACCATGTTGGTGTTCAGTATAACCATCTACAGCAAATTTTCAGATGATATTGATGTGACAGTGCATTTGTTAAACATAAAACATACTGTACATCAAAGTGAGTTGGAAAAGTTTGCATTTTGGTTCCTAACACCTTGTAATATAAGTGTAAGGCTCTCTGTTTTAGTTGTTAAGACAGGGAATATCCATATGTGCTGGATGGCACAATTATCCAGTCAACTGCTTACGATCCGAGAATAACAGTTATCAAGAATTTCGTTTTTAGTGTTCGCTGCCAAGCAATTTATAGGAAAACTGTTGCTTTGTCAAGCCTAATTATGAAAATTGTTTTGCAAGGAGTTCAGAGGCATTGCTTCCATTACAAATGGTTTTAGTACATCCTACTACAGGATGTAGCTTCACCTTCTACATGTATTTGGTTCAGGATATAAAAAGCTAGAAATAATCCAATGCATCTTTGCCAAGAAGGTAGTCTCTATGAAGCTGTTATCATATCTGAAAAGACTGGAATCGCTGAATTTGTATTCAGTGTATTATATACCAAAATGAGGGATTTAATACATACATACAGATGTGGGCATAATGAATCTTTGACGTGTTATTTTAATATTAATATTTTATTGTATTATATTATTGTAAGGAATAAAGATTTAATAATACATGCACCCAACCATAAGACATTTGTTTCATATGAGGACAGGTAAACTTTGTAACAAGCTGCCCAAAGAAGTAGGAGAGGCTTTAGCCTTGGCACTATTTCAGAATAAAGTTGATTCCAATTTAGGTAAATTTAAATTCTAACCTACGGGTATTGGATACAAACTTCTTGAAGGCCCCTTTTTGGGCCATAAGCTTGATTCCATTGAAAGTTGTGTGCTTCTGTGAACCTGCTATAGGGTGGCAGCTCAAGCCAATATACCTAGAAGAGCAGTCAAAAACATCATCTCACTGTTTTTGAACATACAGTTTGTAGTGGTTTAAAAGGTTTGGACTGACAGCCAAGATTTGGTCTCGCGGATGCCCTGTGTACAAGCTTGCCTTAAGAAGGCTGTTTAAGTAGCCACCCACCTGACAGATAACATAACATATTCTAACATATTTTAGCAACAGGAAATGAAAATGGACAAACATTTAGAAATTATTTCTTTCCTTTTTTTTCCTTTTTGTTACTTGGAACAAAGGACATAAAATGGATTGTCCATTTGCTAGTTATTTTGTTGTTAAGCTAATGTATAACCATAGTTGTCTTCAACAATCTAGGTATTGATGATCCTGATCATATCTTTTCTCAGGATGAAAATTAAAAGAAGACCTCTGCATCTAACTTTTAGAGCAATGGAAAGTAAGATCTTTGAGATTTTTTATATATATATATATATATACATATATATATATATATATATATATATATATATATACATATATATATATATATATATAGGTGTGTGTGTGTGTGTGTGTGTGTGTACATACATATAAAATAACTTAGTAGCTATTTCTGCGGAAGACTGTAACAGATTCTTTCCCATCAAGATTTTGTCAGACATTCTTAACGGTGTCCCACCATAATAAACATAAAGGCAATGGTGACCTAGCTTAAAGGAAGTCTTGGAAAAGGCCTATAGAAAGTAATTCATATTTTTCCACCAAAGGCAGGCGCCCGGTCTGGTGGACTCCAGCCATAAACAAACTCTACAACAAGAGGAGAAAGCTACTACATGACAGAGCAAAATCCCTAAATGGGAAGGCATCTCTGATCAATGCTAGCAAAAAAATACGATCACTCATAAAATCATCCAAGGCCAACTTTGAGAGAAAAATCGCTAATGACACAAAAGACAATCATAAAGCCTTCTTTAGCTATGTTAGAAACCTGGGTGGAAACTCCCAGATATGCTCAGAATTAGTCCAAAATGATAAAAAAATCACTGAACCCACAGACATTGCCAACATACTGGCAGACAGGTTCAGTGCAAATTTCTCCCCTCCCTCCCCCCCAAAAGGAGAAATATCTATCCCACCAGAGTCTAGCCTCCCAAACATCTCAGATGCCCAGGTGAGAGCTGCTCTCTCTAAAGCAAAAACACAGCATCAATGGGACCGGACGGTGTCCCAGGCAGTGTGCTACCCGAACAAAATGAGAAACTAAACCCACACATAAGACTGCTGTTTAATATTAGCCTTACTACAGGATACGCCCAAAGAATGGCGACGGCAACTGTGGTCCCACTCCACAAAGGCGGTGCTTCTACGGACCCTGGAAATTACCGCCCCATAAGCTTGACGAGCCTTGTCTGCAAAGCTATGGAGAGGATCATAATGGAACTCATAAATAAAGACATTGGGGACCTACTGACACTGGATCCTACCCAATTTGGCTTTGTCAAGGGCAGATCCTGCCTCTTGAACTTGGTTGACTTTTTCGAAACAGTCACTAAGGCCATTGATGAGGCTAAGGCAGTTCACACAGCCTACCTTGACCTAGCAAAAGCGTTCGACACAATACCCCACTCGGGCATCATAGAAAAGCTCACCAGCTTAGATGTAAACCCATATGTCACAAGATGGGTTGCAAACTGGCTCAAGGACAGAACATACAGGGTTAGAGTTGCTGGTGCCATGTCAGACTCTAAGCCGGTCACGAGCGGTGTCCCACAGGGCTCAGTCCTGGGCCCCCTCTTGTTCGGCATTTATTTTTCTGAAGTGCAGGCAAACATAGGGGGATTGTGGCTGACAAAATTTGCAGATGACTGCAAACTGGGCACCATAATTGACACTCCATCAGACACAGACATCCTCAGAAATGGATAACTGGTGCCAGAGCCATGGCCTTAAGCTAAATGCCAAAAAATGTATAGTCATACCCTTTGGGAAAAACAAGGTAACCCCTAATTACCACATAGGTGGTAATCCATTAAACACGGAAGAAGTTATCAGGGACCTGGGGACCCAAGTTGACAGTAACCTCTCTTTTGACACTCACATTGCCAAAGTGGTTAGGAAGACCTTCTACATTGCCCACCTGATCATGAAGGGATTCACATCCAGATCAGAAGAGGTCATTGTACCCCTGTACTCTTCACTTATCAGACCAATGATTGAGTACAACGCCCCATTCGGAATGTACCTTACCCGACACCTGCAGCAGTTGGAAAGACCCCAAAAGTTCCTCACCAAAAGGATAAAGGGCTCAAACATATGTCATACGATGCCCGACTGAAGAAACTCCAGCTCTATTCAGTCGCATACCGTCTGCTCAGAGGTGATCTGTGCCTGACATACAAGGCCATGTCCAACCTGGAATTAATGGACATGCTCCACCTCAAAAAATCCAAATCCACCAGAGCCACGAGAGCAAGAGACTTAAACCTCAACACGGATATAAATAGGACGTGCTGGAGGGACAGATTCATCACCCAGAGACTCCCTACACTATGGAACAGAATCCCAGTCCATGTGAGGCAGAGCCCCTCACTGACTCTGTTCAAGAGAAATCTTGACGAGTGGATGGGAGATCGTAGGTTTACCCCGGGAATCATCTCTGTATCACTGCTGGACAGAGGCACAGCAAACTAATGGGTATAGTATTCTCATCCTAAGGGGTGGTGAAAGCCACACACACTCTGGCTAGGCTTATAAATGCCCTAGGGCAGATAGCCTAGTATGAACCTATTAACCTATAATGGTGACCTAGCTTAAAGGACGTCTTGGGAAAGGCCTATAGAAAGTAATTCATATACCATTTTCTTAGGTGATATAATGAGACAGAATGCTTAAAGAACAGCTTAACATTAGGGAAACTAAGACCACGCTAGATCCCATAGAAGGTCATTTGCCAATGAAGAAAAATGTACCCTGATGGATCTACTACAAGTGCTTGCATGCTGTATGCTCAGGACAGACTTGCTCACTACCACTTGCTCGAAAGTCAAATGCTCAAACTCCCACTAATTCTATCTGCTGGAACTACTTTGTCCATCCAACACCATATTAAATAATAATAATATAAACCTGCCTTCTCGACTGGTGTTCTAATCTGTGCTCCCACTCCCTCACCACAGCTGCTGCACCTTCCTCTACCTCACCGCACCTACTGCATTTCCCCATATCAAACAATATGTTCAGGTACGCTGTGGCAGCTGCATGTCTGAACTCATGTTTGATTTTGTATTTGAGCATTAGTCTGACTTTGGTACAAGATGCTGAGGCCCCTGACCCATTCATGGAGAGAGGCTGAACATAACTGATGATCTACATCCCAGCGAAGGAAGCACCATGGTAACCTTAGCAAAAGATGGAGAGCCGTTGCATACAGATGGGCACTTTTTACCTTGTTTTTGTGATGATGCTTTAAACCCGAGGATCTGGAGATTAAGCTTGAAACACTAATTTTTAAAATCCTCTTGAAGATCATACTGAAATTTTATAAGGAAGTGAAGTAATTAAGTAGTGCTGGGGAAGCAATCTATCCGAGGGAGTCCCTACTTTTTGGAAGCAATTACCACTAATCAAAAAATTGTCTTCCACCAAGTTATGGTACCTTGGCATATGAATCATTAAATGAAAGTTCAGAGACAGAGCTGTTTTCCATGTTTATGACCAGCCTATGCATTTGGTAGGAGCAAGTTCACCCCATTGTGTTTAAATAAAACATCACTATGTTTTCCATATTTATGACCAGCCTATGCATTTGGTAGGAGCAAGTTCACCCCATTGTGTTTATATACCACATCACTATGTTTTCAGTAGCACCTTCACAGTGCCAACAGTTCTTCAGCTCCTTGAAAGATAATTCACCACCAGCATTTCCTCACCACTGAAGTGCAGGGACAAGTAAGCTTAACGGTTGCAATTGCTGTAATACTAAGGACATCCATGTGTGTTCCCTACATGCTGTCCATGTTCTATCTGCTGCTAAGACTTAGTAAGAGAGGGCAAAAAGTGCTTCTTGACTGTGGTCTGCACATTTCTGTCAATCCCTAAATCAAAGAGTTGATTAATACAAAGAAACTGTGGCCTGATGTCCAAATATTATTTAAGGAGAACTGAACTTCAGTTTTTACCATCAGAAGCTGGCCAACATTTTGCCCAAGATCCTGAGAAATATTGTCCCAGACAGGGAAGAATGGATGCCTGTTGGCAAACTGAAAGAGAGAACCATTATTGTAAATCTTTCAAGAGAACCAGTATTGGAATCATTGGCAGTAGATTTTTATGTGCCGAGTTGCCGGCCCTGACGCACAACCTTCAATGAAGGTATGCCCATTCATGCATGTCTCTACACAGAAGATGCTCTAGCTGAGAATCGAACAGGACAACGTCTTACTGTGAGGCGACAACGCTACCGCAGCACCACCACCGTATGGATTGTTAATGGTAAACTGATGAGTAGGTAAGGTAGGCAGGTCTGTAGACGCAGGTCAAAGAGAAAGCAAACAAAAAAGTTAAGTAAAACATCAAAAACACAGTCAGCATATTTTCCAAGTCAAATCATATCACTTGGGATATCCATAAATCTGGCTTGCAGTCAAGTACCCATTAAGCAATTAGTAAAGTTACAACACTTGGGACTCTCCTGTCATTTGAAACCAACAATAAGGCACTTGAAATGCTGTAAAATCATAGTGTTAATGCAGTGTTGTCCTCTTAGCTTATGGAATAGTTTAGCCATGCTGGTATGTGTTTCTAAGATCTAAGTTAACTGCCCTATCTCTTAGCTCCTTTAGGAAGTAATGGGGTAAGGGTTTGTAGTGTTAACCATCTTGAGCATTGGAATTCTTAATGCCTGATTAGAATTTTTAAGTCAGAATGGAAATTAAAATTCTCTGGAATAAAATGTTGCACATTTAGAAATAGAATGCACTCTTATAACCCCCACCCCAGTATCTTGTATAGTAATGACCTTTTCTGTGGACCAATAAAGATTTGGCTAATTTATTTTTTTCTGTTAATTAGTAAAGGTGTGATGTACTTGGAATCAGTGAAGAAGAGTATTTTAATATAAACTTTGTGATATATCCATTTCCATGAATCCTTAAGTGACACATTTCTGGAAATTTTGTACCACTCATTGTCTCCCTCTACTCTTCCCTCATTAGGCCAATCATCGAGTACAATGCCCCATTTGGCATGTACCTCCACCTCACCAGACACCTGCAACAACTGGACAGGCCACAAAAGTACTTCACAAAGAGGATCCTAGGCCTTAAACACTTGTCCAACATGGACAGAATAAAAAAAACTCCAACTATTCTCTGTCTCATATCGCCTACTTAGAGATGATCTCTGCTTGACTTACAAAACCATGTCTGACCCAGCTCTGTTAGAAATGCTACATCTAAAGAAATCCCAATCCTGCCACAGCACAGTCTAGAGACCTCAACCTCATTACCACAATCAACAGAACAAGCTGGAGGGACAAGTTCATAACCCAGAGACTGCCCATACTATGGAATAGGCTTCCCATACATGTCAAGCAGAGCACCTCACTGGCCCTCTTGAAGAAAAATCTTGATGAGTGGATGCAAAATAGAAAATTCACCCCAGGGATCACTCCAGTGGCTCTACTTGACAGAGGCACTGGGAACTAAGGTCGGGTGGCATGATGCCAGGGTAATCCTATGGGATAGGCTTGTAAAGGCTCCAGGGCCATTAGCCTAGTATACACCTATGAAGTTATGTGTGAATAATGCTGTCCTTTTACTTTTCAGCTTGCTTTGCTTGGAGAAGGGACATCTTTGTGTGTGGGGGAAGGGCTGAAGTCTTCACTTCTGATGGTAGAGATGGACACAGTGGGAGCATTTAGAGAGGCTGTGTTTGTAGATGGCAGAGAAACAAGAGCGAGTGGATGTTTTGACTCTTTGGATCAGATCTGCCAACTGCCAGGGAAGTATGACCTCTTTTGTTAGCCCTTCACCCTATTAGAAGACTGATTTATGAAATATTGCTGCTGTCAGAGCAGTTTCTTACTATAAAAGGTGACTTTTTAGACTATGCTATGTTTTGAATCGGAAACATGAAACACATTAGTCCAGGATTCTTTAGTTTTTGTTTTTGTTCTAGAACCTGGATCAGAGAATGGGATTCCTGGCCAAAGAGGAAGCTTGGAAAAGTAGGGAATAATCTTATTTAATTTGCAAAATGGCATTTCTTTATAAATATAAACAGAATTACTTATTCGAAGTTAGTAAAGTGTTTTAACATTTTCTGTGAAATCATTTTGGAAGTATCGCATTTTAAAATGGATGAATAATTTAATTCTGATTAATATTTTGGTCACTTCTACTACAAGTGCTTTGAGTCCTGAGCTCTTGAAATCCACTGTTTGGAAGCCAGACACTCAAGCATCTTGTAGCTTGGGTAGGTGGTTGCTTGTGCTTGAACTGACATGTGAATCTGTGCAGGCACCACAGTGAGGGAGTGATGCTCTCTCTCAAATTTGAATACAAGTTTGGGGTAATCCGCTATAGGGAGGGAGCAGGAGAGGAGGCTTAGGATTAGGGAGTGAGAAACTAGTTTTGGGGTTAGGAAGTATTTGTGGAATTTAGGTTTAGGGAGGGGGTGGAGTTTTAGGATTAGGGAACGGGAAGAGAGTTTTAGGGTTAGGAAGCAATTGGAGAATTTAGGTTAAGTGGGGTTGGAGTTTTAGATTTAGGGAGTGATTTGGAGGCATTAGACTTGGGGAGGTGGAATGGAGGTTTAAGGGTATGGTCCAAAGAGTCCAGTTGGGAACTGCATTTGAGTTTTAGGTTTAGGTTCTGGTAGGACTATGTAGCGTACAGGATTGGAGGGCTATGCAGGAACAGGAGATCAGGCTACTTGGTAATTCAAGCAGCAAGTAGGTGTATTGCGAACCACTATCATGTGAACACCTGTAGTAGACCTTTTTTGATTTGTACAGACAAATATTAGAATTCAGTGCTCTACTGCTGTGACAGCAGTGTCAGTGGAGAATTAACATCTGCTACTAAGACTGACAAAAGCTTTTTTATTATTTTTTTTAATCCGCGGTGCAGCAGTGTGAGAGAGAAAGTTTATAGTTATTAAGAGGAGTAGATGATATGTAGCCCCTCCTATTAAATAATATTGAGAACAGTATGCTACATTCCTTGGGGCAGTAGACCGCTTGTCTTAGAATACAGGACATACAATTACATAAAATCAGAACATCCATAGTGTCACAAATAGTAGAGATTTAGAGAGCAACATTTCCATCACTATCTAGTCTCTGTGTATTGATTATTTGAGTGTACCTATTTGTAGATCAGTGTGTGATGTACCTTTAAGAAGCATTCCATTCAGTGGGCAAGTGCATATAAGTACCGAGCATGTGCAAGCAAGAGTTCCATTTTGAGTGAGCAGCCAGAGTAAAAGCATGTGTCTGTTTAGCAGTCATTCAGTTAGTTCGTTTAAGTTTAATGTTCCAGTCATCCATCAAATATGTTTGTGTGTAATAAACTACTTAAATGAGCACCCAAGCTTCATTGTCTTATTTGAATACACAAGATGAGTGACATTGTGTCAGAATGGGATCTGATGTCAAAACCATGAGGTGCACAGTAATGGAGGAATATATATATGAGTGCATTATCCGAGGCTCGAACAACTTGCAAACAGGTCAAAAACGAATTCCAGGTACTAAAACTCGCTTAAATGATTTTTTACACAACAAATATAAAACTAAGCACTCAAAACATTCAAAACAAATTTCGGTACTTGCGTATTATCGCAACCAGATTTTTCTGATTTATAATGGTTGCTTCCCGATAGTGAAATGTGACGGTTAATGTTTTAAAAATGTGAGACAATGTGTTTTCTTTGACAATGAAGGGTCTTTTATGCAGGGTTATGAATAGAAATGAGAAAAATACTGATGTTGTCTATGCATGCACTTCCCCGGCAGCATGTCATGCCATCTTCCCGGTTACTGTAACTTAATGCTAAATGAAATTAACAGGTCCTGTCCCTACACATATGGTGTTAATGTCATGACTTAACTAAAGGTTGCTGTAAGTAGATAGTTGAACCTTTCTGTGACAAACAGCCAAGACAGTCTTATCTGTATAGTGTAAAAAAAAAAAAAGTAAGATAGGCTAAATCCTTCTACCGGGGTACTGTCATTTAGCGATGTAGCTTAATGCTCATTTAGCGACTTAGCTTAATGCAAAATAAAATCAGCAGGGCTGCTGCTACACACACGCCATTAATGTCATCAGTTAGGAAAGGTTCTGCAAGTACATACCTTACGTTTTCTCTAAGAAACAGCCAAAACAGAGTTATCTACCTACTGAGGGGAAAAAAGGGGGGTTCAGTATCATGTTCCTCCCAACTGTAAATCTGAATGCATTTACTTTACAGAAAACCATAAATCAGAAGGGTCTGTTCATGATCATTAAACTATGTATGAAAGGGGTTGTCTGAGGTCAACACATTTTATATTGTCACTGAAATCCTTCCTGTTAAACTCTCGACTCTGCTTTTATTAATCAGCCCTAGGATAATCTATCTTAATCTTACCATCAACTAACAGTTAAAAAGCAGTTTACTCTTCTTTGGGAAAGCCATGCGGTTTATTGTGAAGATGTCCAAACATTGACATACACATATCCCTCTAAACATGACTCTCTGAGGGATCAGCCCTGTGTGTTGCATTTTTCATTACCTCTGACTGGGAAAGCATGCTCCCCGGGAAGGCAAATTTCAGTGTTATTCCTCTTGCAATGTCATAAACCACTCAACAGAATAATACTTAACAGTTGACATTAGCCTTTTCATGCTAACATTGCTACTTTCGCAAAAACATTATGAAGTGTGGCAGGGTCAAACTCTGGTTGCGATAATACGTAAGTACCCAAATTTCTAATTAAATGAAATGTTTGAAACTGAGATATATTGATAAAAATATTCAAAATAATTATGAAAACATTTGAAACAACAAACGAATTGCATAAAATGTATAAAAAAAATGGAAAATTACCATTTTTTTTGCAATGTACTATTTCACATTAACTAAAGCTATTCGAAGTATCCAAAGTGTTGGGAGGTGTGTGAAGTATTGCAGTACAGCTATTTTGCAAATTACAGTCTTTCAGACATTTTGTGCATTTGAATATTATTACAAGTACCTGGTGTGTGTGCATGTTAATACATAATTACAAGGGTCAAGTTTGCAGTGTGTTTAAAAGTAATTTGTCGGCATGACAGAAAGATTTTGCAGATCCAGTCCACTTTTGTTTGATAACAATATTGCAGAAAATTGGAGAGTGTTTGAGCAAGAATATGATATTTTCATACAGGCTGCTTTTTTGACTAAGACTTATGTACAAAGGCAATAATTCTACTTAATTTAGCTGGGTCAGAAGCCACTGAAAGAGATCGTTCATTTGTGTATGCTCCTGGTGTGTATGCAGGGGAGGGAAAGACTGCCACATTGTGGTGCCGGCTGAAACGCGGGAAGACCCTGACACAACGCAAATTTAAAGAAATGTGTAACCCCCAAACAAATATTAGAAAGGAAAGGCACATTTTATACAAGAGATCAAAAGCCTGGTGAAACTTTTGCAGCATATATAACTAACTTAAGAAATAAGGCTAAAACGTGCAGATTTGGTGATCTGAGAGATAAGTTGATAAGACATGCTTGTGTGTGGTGTTAATAATGATGAAGTGAGAAAGATTTTGCATTGACACAGTGATTTAACTCTGAATAAGGCCACTGAGATTCGTCAGATATGACCTCACAGAAAAGCACACAAATATGCTTACAAATGAGAAGCTGCATGCAATGTCTTCTTCCAGTACTAATGTTGATAGTATGCAACATGAGGTTAAGAGATACAGGCCTAAGAGCATGGTCACCACAGCAAAACACAGAGCAGCTTCAGTAAAACCCAGGACATGCTCAGTAAAGCAGAGAGGTGACTCAGCAAAACCTGTAGCAAGCCTCATAGTCAGCTGTCGTAACTGTGGTGGAAACTATGAGCCCAAGCGAGAAAAGTGCTTAGCTTTTGGTCAAGAGTGCCACACATGCAAAAAGTGGAATAATTTTAAAAGGTCTTGTAAATCAAAAGGGGCACATTGTTTTATTAAAAGACAGCATTTAAAGAGGCAAGTCGATCAATTAGAAAGTTTTGACCTTACTTTTTATCTTGATGGGGGGGGTCTGTGCTTGGTGAAACAGTCAATGCAGTAGATTTATGGGCAAAAAGTGAATTATTTTGTACTGTTCTGATTAATGGAAGACCTGTAGAGCTCAAAGTTGATACTGGTTCAATGTGCAATGTATTGCCAGCAGAAACATTTTGCTAGAGAAAAAGCTGGAGAACAACTTAATCTTGCAAAGTGTGGCTTAGCTTGTTGCTTATGGTGGTGAAGAGATTCGAATCAAAGGCTCAGTAGTACTCTTCTGGTGACAGCTATGACTTGCAATTTTATGTAGTCAAGAGACACATGCAGTCATTGTTAGGCCTCAGAGACATTTTGAAAAATGGGACTAATTTAATTTAATAAAGAAGTCCACCATGTAAGCATGACTGATAACAGCTCAATTTTACCCAAACTATTTTTTTTGACTATGCTGATCTTTTCGAAGACAAACTAGGGAAACTTCCAGTTGTGTACTCCATGAAGTTAGACCACGAGGTAAGCCCAATTATCAGACTAGCACGTAAAATTTACAGTAGCCATGCAAGACAGAGTCGAGGCGAGCTAGACAGAATGGTGCAGCTAAGCGTAATTTCTTCAGTAGAAGAACCAACTGAATGGGTATCCTCCATGGTGGTAGCTCATAAGAAAAGCACAGATGATATTAGAATATGTATTTATCTAAGAGATTTGAACAAAGCACTAAAACGACCTCATCATCCAATGCATACAGTCAAAGAAGTTGCTGGCCTCATGCCAAATGCCTCTGTTTGTTTTTTCTGTCTTAGATGCAAAAAACTTCATTTTGGCAAATTTTGCTTCATCAAAAATCTTCATTGTTAACCACATTCAGTAGACCATTTGGAAGGTATAGATTTTTGATAATGCCATTTGGAATAAATTTTGCTAATGAAGTCTTTCAACGTGAGCTGGAACCAATTTTTTCTGGCTATCCATGTGCTATTATAGTAGATGATATTCTTGTAGGAGGCAATGGTGGAGTCTAATAGGATAGAAACCTCAGGAAAGTTCTGGAACATGCTTGTGAAATGAATCTTAAGACGAATCCTCAGAAATGTAAATTCAGGCTACAATAAGTTACTTATGTGTGTGTCATTTGTTTACCAGTTCAGGCTTATGACCAGATCCTTCCAAGCAAACTGCAATTGTTGAGATGCCAGCTCCAGACAATGTTCAAGCCCTCCAATGTTTTCTTCGCATGGTCACCTATTTCGGCAAGTTCATTCCAGACTTAAGTCAACTTTCAGTACCACTAAGAGAGCTGACACACACAGATGTAACCTGGTTCTGGTAGGAACAACATCCAAAGTGCATTTGATGTCCTGAAACAGAAAATTGCCACTCCACCAACTTTAAGATATTATGATGTTCACAAACCAGTAACTATTTCCTGTGATGCTTCAGAGTTTGGTTTTGGTGCATTCATTCTTCAAGAAGGTAGACCAGTAGCCTATGCATCGAGAACTCTAACCCAAACTGAGATGCTGTATGCTGAAATAGAGAAAGAGCTTTTGGCAATTGTGTTTGCATGTTTTGAGATTCCATGATTATATTTATGGCCGACCTATCCAAATCAAAACTGACCACCAACCTTTTATCACTATTTTGAGAAAGCCAATGCATACAGCTGCTGTAAGATTGCAATGCATGATGCTCAAATTGCAAAAGTACAATTTCAAAATGGTCTATACAAAAGGCAAACATCTTTATCTTGCTGATACTTTATCCCAGGAAAAACTGCTGAACAGCATGGAAAATGAGCAAACTTATTTTGAAGTCATGGAAGTAAGAAATTTTTCTTCCTCATGTCTTGATGAGCTTAGAACTCACACAGCTTCAGATCCAATTCTCCAGAAAATCAACCACTTTATCATTCGAGGATGGCCGTCAAAGCAATGTTGTGTACCACTAGATGTGCAGCAGTATTTTCCTTATGGAGATGAGATTTTGATGGAAGATGGTATTGTCATGAAAGGTCGAAAAGTGATTTGTTCTAAAATCTTTGCAACAAGAGTATATTAAAATCTTGCATAGTGGCCACCCACGAACTGATTCTACCAAAAGAAGAGCAAGAGGACTAGTATTTTGGCCTTCTGTGTCAAAAGATATTGAGAAGACAATCTCAACTGTTTGTAATGGTACTAAATGTCATCAGTAAAAAGAGTCTGTATTATATAGTCGAAGCTTCAAAGTTTCAAACCTCATATGTTCGACTACATATGAGCGAAACTTGAATCTTCAAATGTATAATAAAAACATAAAAAAAAAAAAAAAACCACTTATCTTAATGCTCGGAGCAGGGGGGCAAGCTCCCCTGCACCCCCCCCCACTTAAATATACCAACTCCAAGACCACACTTCAGTGCAGAAAAGGGAAAGTTTCCCATTCTGCGTGTACGGAACCGTTGCCTTTCACCTTCTAACTTTTCAAAATTCGATCGTATGGTGTCGCCCATATGACATTCTAACTTTAAAATGTTCAATAATTTAATAGGGGCCCAATAAAAAGAACCACTTCAGTTAAGCCAGATTCCTGAACTACCTTGGTTGACAGTAGCCACAGATATTTTCGAGTGGAATGGTCAACATTACTTGGTGTTAGTAGACTCTAATTCAGATTGGCTTGAGAGTGACCTCCTTCCTAACCTAATGACCAGTACTGTCATTACTAAGTTGAAGAGACATTCTTCTGTCCATGGTAGTCTGCACAAAGTCATTTCTGACAATGGTGCACAGTTTACAAGTCAGCAGTTCAAAAGAATTGCTTAAACATGGGACTTTCTTCATGTTATGAGTAGTCCTGAATACCCACAATTGAATGGCTTGGCTGAACATGCAGCTCAAAGTGCAAAACAGCTGTTAGAGAAACCCCAAATGAGACAATACTCATGTTTTTCTAAACTTCCTTAATCTCAAAAACATTCCTCATGATAATTTACTTGGTTTACCTGCTCAGAGACTTATGTTGAGACAAACCAGAACCACACTACCAATCAGTAAGAATTTGTTGGATCCATGTGCTAAAAACAACAAAGCAGTAAAGGCTCAACTCCTGAAGAAGCGTTTGTCCCAAAAGTCCTGCTATGATAAGACCAGCAAACCTCTGAATCCATTGAAAGAAGGGGAGATAGTGAGGATGCAGACAACAAAAGGATTTGATTGAATAGGACTTGTGAAATATTTATGTGGAGAACCGAGACTGTACATCATGGAATCGCAAGGGATGGAATTTAGGTGGAATCGGAATTCTTTATTACTGGTTGTCCGAGCCAGTGTTACAGCATCTTGCTTGTAATGGAGACTCTAATTCTCAGAGTGAATTGTCCAATGTTCCTGTTCCATAGAGCATTTCATCATCTGTTTCTGTTCCTATTCCTGAAATATCCCTGAAAATCCTGAAGTAGAGCATTCCCCATTAACTGTCACTGTTGCTAAACCCAGCTCTAATTATTACATTATGAGGTCAGGTCGTATCTTAAGACCTAATTCTAGATGCACGGCACCCTGGACATAATTATTGTTGTTTATCATTGTCTGTATAATTTGTATGCCTATTTAATTCATTGCCATTGCAAGACAGATTAGTCAAAGAGGGAGGATGTAGATCAGAGAATGTGATGTACCTTTAAGAAGGATTCCAGTCAGTGGCACATGCACATAAGTACTGAGCACATGCAAGCAAGAGTGCCATTTTGAGTGAACAGCCAGAGTGAAAGCATGTATGTGTGTAGCATAAACTACTTAAATGAACACCCAAGCCTCAATGTATTATCTGAATACAAAAGATGAGAGGTACTATTTACTCAGGCCAGTAGGTTAAGCTGATGAATTTTTTGAATGACTTGAAAGCAATTTCAGGGAAGACATGATTAGATAAGATAAACACCTTTAAAGTATGATTTACACTGAAGACGTCAGTCTTTAGTGAGAATGTAACAAGTCTTCTGCCTACCTTCGGAGAGATTTGTTCCAAATGCATACAACTGATATAAGTGTTATCTTGAATGAGGGAGATGGACATGAAGGACTTGCAGTATATTAGTTTTCAAAAAATAAAAAAAATTAGCTGTTATGCAATTGCCTAACCCTGGTGATACTGCCGTGCACTGACAACAACCGAGCAGGACAATAGCTAATAGTCACAATAAAAGAAGAAAAGTGGATCTCTGCTCAGGTGGAGATTGCAAATGACCTGATATGCATTGCATAAAACAAACTGGGTTCATATCACATTATCAAAAGCCAATAACGTCGAATGCCATAATGTCGAACCCAATAAAGCGAACGCTAAAAATAGCAAAGCTGCAGAACAACGAATTCTTTCCTAGGGAAAGAATTTGGTCATCCGTTTCTGTGGCTTCGTTATTTTTAGCACTGTGGTGGAAAGTTATGGGGATTCAGGTAAGTGTGTGTTTGTGTGGACGTTGGGTTTAGGGCACGGGATACTTGGGTTAGGGTTAGGGTGCTGGTGAGGTGAGTGCAATAGTGACAGAGTATAGCGTTAGGGGTGGGTTAAGTGAGTTAGGATTAGGGCGCGGGTAAGGTGAGTGTGCGATAGTGACAGACCTTAGGGTTGGGTTAAGGTAAGTGGATAGATAGTAGTGTTTGTATAGTTTTAGAGTAGGGTTAGATGTATGATTTTAAGTGTAAGTGTGTGGATTGCTGTTTTTTTGGTGTGCCTGTGTTCTGTGAATGTGTTTCGGAATAGCAAATTTTTTCCCTGGGAAAAAATTTGCTGTTCTGAATGTTCGATATTGTGTGCTTTAGATTATTTAGGTTCGATTAAATGGTGTTCGGTGTTTTCGGCTTTCGATGACGTGATATAAATGCAACTAACGTGCCTGCCTTGTATTATGGCAGATTAAGCATTTTCCTAATATGTCAAAATGTATAGGCCAAACTATGAAAAGTTAAATATTTAATACAAAACTTGTAGAACATGTGAACGAACCAGTTTTGAAAGCTTATTTTTAGAGACATGTACAACATGTGAACTAAACAGTTTTGAATAATTGTTTTGGGAGACTAGTATGTATTGCTTATAGTAAGAACAACGCAGGGCTTATATATATATATATATATATATATATATATATATATGTGTGTGTGTGTAATATATATATATATATATATATATATATATATATACACACTGAAAAAACTCTTTAAAATTCAACGAAGAACTGAAACTATATCCAAAAAACTTAGTAAAAATCAGAATTATCCAATAGCAATGTCGAAAAAACACACTGAGAGCCAGTAATTAGCGCTTTCATCCAATTTAATATGTTGGACTTCTTCAGAATAACATACAATTACAATACAATCCTGTATAAATAACCAAAGTAATGGTGAAATGACAAGTCATACTGTAGACCAATTAGGAAATATAACTCATGAATTATGTAATAAGAATCCTGTTGAAGCAAGACATTCCACTAACTGAATTATGTATAATGTATTTAAATATATATAAATATATTTAAATATATATATATATATATATATATATATATATATATATATACACATACACACGAGTACCTAAAGGTGAATGTAGTACCATGTGGGAAAATTGTAGTGTTTACAACATGGTAGGGTGAATTTCCTTATTGACATCTCTCCTTATTTTTTAGTACCCCCAGCTCATACATTTAGGAACAGCATATTTTTTACTCTGGATAAAAATAACTAACAGCTGACAATATGGTTAAATGAATGTTGATTTTAGTCATATACAAGCATACTGTATCAGATGCTGCAGTGGTGGTGCTGCGATAGCATTGTTGCCTCACAGTAAAATGTTGTCCTGTTCGATTCTCAGCTAAAGCGTCTTCTGTGTGGAGACATGCGTGAATGGGCGTACCTTCGTTGAAGATTGTGCATCAGGCCTGGCAAGTCGGTATGTAAAAATCTACTGCCAATCATTAGCGGACCGGAGTTCTGCTGTGGCGACCCCTAACCGGGAAAAGCCGAAAGATACAACAACTATTTGAGGTTGGAGGGTAGCATAATGGTTAAGGTGTTTACTTTACAGACATAACATGCAGGGTTTGATTCTCACATGGGGGAGATGGCTAGGCTTGAAATGGCTTACAAGGGCAATTAGTTTATTACTAACCTTCACACTATGGAACAGAATCCCAGTCCATGTGAGGCAGAGCCCCTCACTGACTCTGTTCAAGAGAAATCTTGACGAGTGGATGGGAGATCGTAGGTTTACCCCGGGAATCATCTCTGTGTCACTGCTGGACAGAGGCACAGCAAACTAATGGGTATAGTATTCTCATCCTAAGGGGCGGTGAAAGCCACACACACTCTGGCTAGGCTTATAAATGCCCTAGGGCAGATAGCCTAGTATGAACCTATGAACCTATGAACAAGCATACTGTATCAAGTTTTATGTCAGGTAGCCAGTCAGGAGGGTAATGGAAGTAATTCATCTCAAAAAGTCAGACTTTCAGAGGATCTAGACTTTAGCAGAGATAAGATTAGTTCCATGAGAAAATCTCTACAGCCTCCAGCTTCACGTACTGCATAGACAACACTGCATGCCAGTTCAGGAACACAGAATAGACCATCAAATATCTAACATCAACCTAAGAGCATATATACAACTGGTGCTTTATATCGGAGCTTGTAAGATTACTTTATTTCCACAGGTTAGCCACTACAGGCAAAGTCTGCATTTAGTCTAGCCTTAGAGTGAAGAACATGTTAACCTTAAAAACCTTAAATTTATAGTAGGATTGCAGCCTAAGTGGCCATCAAAAAAACTTAGCTGTTTCACCCAACAAGTTATAGTCTGGTAATTTCCTCTGGACTGTAGACTTATTACCATATATTCCAGCTGAGAATTCACAATCTCCCACCTGACTGTGAAGTGCTGATTTAAAGATAGTGAGAGAACTGCTCTCTCTGATACACAAGATAAGTCTGTTCCAGAAGCAGGGGATATCTTGTGTTAAGTACCTTTCTGGTCAGCAGATATTGTTAATATGACAGTGGATGTTTTGATCTTTAGAGTGAATATTAGTTGTACTGCTGGTTTTACGGAGATGGATCACTGATGGCTCAGAAAGCTAAGCACACAATCCTCCCCCACCCGGTGTACAAGCCTATGGAAAGCAGTGCATTAGGAGAGATTTTAGTCTTTCAAGATGACTTTGCCTCCCTATGCCATTAACTCTTTTGGTTAAGTATATTTCAGGTCTTTTGAGTTAGTCTTACTGCTTTGTAGAGTATATGCCAAAGGCAGCATTATAGTCCATAATGGGTTTGATGAGAAGAATAAAGTGGGATGGTGACATCTCTTGATGTAAAAGAGGCACTGCTACAATTAAGTTGGGCTTGATAGCAAGATTTTCTTCATCACAACTGAGATGTGATGGTCAAAAGAGAGTTCATTACCTAAAAAGGTGTCCAGGTCCCTTATAACTAAGTCAACTTTGAAAAGGGTGCTACTTATTCGATAAGGCAGGGGTGTTATGTTTCTCAAATGTAGCTACGTTGCATTTCTTGGTATTCAAGTTAATACCATAAAGGGTGAACCAGTCATTTGTTAGGACAAGTCGTTTTGGAAGAATGAGAGCTCTGGGGGAATTGAGAACTTCACCTACTTTACAACCATCAGCAGACTTGGTTAATGGTAGCCCCACTGACTTCTGACTTCATATCCAACAAGCAGGTGCCAAAGAATAGGTGGCCAAGCACTAAACTACATGGGATACTATTAGTGACAGTCTCCTGTTGCAAAGATTTACCCACAACCTGAAATGCTGTGCATTCTATTGGTGAAACAGTTAATTATTTAGACAACTGCACTTGGATTAATGTTAAGATAACAGAATTCATGAGATAGTCAACCAAGAGATATAGTGATCAACGGCTTTTAGTGGACCTGGGCACACTGTTTGGATGGGGTAACTTTTATCCAGATGCTCAATAGCCTTTTCAAAGACAGCTGGGATTAGTTGAGTAGATGTAATTTTCTTTACATGAATATGAGCTGGTTGGGGTCAAGGGACTTCAGATAACAAAGGTCATTGTAGATGTATTTGCCACCTATTCATTCCATGGCCTTACAGACGATGTAGTAAGGCTAATAGGTCTATAATTTCTGGTATTGTTAACAGGACTATTCCTGTGGGTGGTAGTACAATGGTCATTCTCCAGTCATCAGGAACATAACCAGAAGAGAGGTTTAGACTGAACAGGTTAAGGAGGAATCGGGTCATATGCTTCATGTTGGACAGGAGGCAGTTGAGGATGTTGTCATGGACTCATAGAGCAACTATTCCTGACCTTGGAGATTAGACCTAATTAGTAAAACTTTTAGGGGGGCACTATGAGAGAGAATGTTTAGAATGGTTGAATGAATAGGTGAGGTGAAGGTAGAACTGATCTATCACTACTCTTTGCTAAGTAGAGATGAATGTTTCTATACAGCTATCAAGGAGGTTATAAAATTCTGACAGGTATGCAGGAGTATTTTTATGAGAGCAGCTGTGCCATGTCTGACTGTCTTGTAAGTCTGTAAAAAATTAGATGTTTTTGGAAAAGTTGTGGAATATGTTGGCATTCCAATGAGGAGTAACAATTTCCTAGGATGAAAATTGATGCTAAATGGTCCGGTTTATTTAGGGGAGTGACAAAAGATGTGAAGCAAACTGGGCCTGTATTATTGGGGCCAAGTGCAAGGAGGTTAGAACCCCTGGTGGGAAAGGTGATTAGTTTGTCAGGGGGTTGGCATTAACAAAACTGAGAGAACTTTGGGCATATCTGTTGTAGAAGTTGAAGAATTGATAGAGGAGTACTGGACATCTCCCAAAAGAAGAGTGCCAATACTAATGGATAGTGTTTCAGTTTGACTTGGACTTATCTCTCAACTGTTCCTGAATTTTGGCTTCATATCTTCCTGTGTCACCCCAAACTGGTGATTTTTGTTTTGAGAAAAGGTGGAGGATTATACTTCAGTAATGACACAGTTACAGATTTCTTCCACTTAAGAACATGTATGTTAATTTATATCTTTTTGTTCTGTTACCTTTCCAGCGTAATACTGTCAGTGCTTGAGTGCCACAGTTTTAGTCCATTATCCTTGGTTGTTATGGCTGTCTCTCTAATTGTGAAGCTAAAAGACTGAAAGCTATGGACATGGAATATTCCACGTAGTCCTCGGGAGACATAAACAGGGGTGTATAATTAATGATGGTATGATAGATGGACATATTCAGAGTCACTGACACATCTATGTGTTCCAGGGTTGTGCAAAGACGTCAATGTAAACTTTATTGTCATTTAGACCCACACCTCAGTGCAGGCTAAATAAAATTTTGTTGCTTCAAGGAATATATGCAGATATAACAAATAGAAATAAAAACCTCTGTAACATTTGACATGACACTAGGACATAATTACATTTTTGTATCTCTAATAGCAGCACTTAGTATCGCACAGGTAGATATATTGCACATTTGAGACTTGATCCTTATGAAACTAGAGCACTTTCAATTGTACGGAATGTAACTTGTTCTTTTAGTTATTCACAAAAACGTAATAAGCTTTCAGTGAGCTATTGTACAGGTCAGAAGAACCTAACAGTAGATTGATTGCAGTTTAAGGAAAGCGATTCCCTTCAGACTGTATGAAGGAAGACCATGAAGGATATATAATGAGGAATTAGGGTTTTGAATAAATACATGTACTCTCTCATAGCTCCTAGTGGGCTGGAATGAGTGGTAGGTGGCAAGCCATGGTAAAGAGAGAGCCCTTTTACTACAAACTGAAACTAAGTTTCATTAACTGCATTAACTGCACAGGTATGTATGTGTTTGTGGGATAGGAATGCCTTAAATTCAGATATTTTATTGTGCAGTCATCTGGTTTTCATAAGCTTCATCATCTGAATCTTTCCTAAAAGGGCACTTTGGAGATGATCCAAGATCTGAATGTAAAGCTTTTTCTAAGAGGTGCATACAATCTGTACTGAAGCAAAAGGGTCTGTTGACCATCTACTCCCAGGCAGAGACAAACTACACTCCCTGGAATGACTTTAGTTTACCAGTGTTGCTGAAGTCAGTTAATTTGTCTTTAAATTTATACATCCATTCTTGGTGAAAACAGAATACTGCTCAGCACCAGAGATTTATTTTCCCATGAGTTATGAGTGGAGAGCTCGGTAGTATCTTTCTGCATGTTGGTTAGAATAGACCACCTAACACTCTTTCCCCCATTATGGACTGCTACAAGGCCATTCTTCAGTGGCATATGGTCCTTAGGGCTCTAGTAGCATCCAAATTCTAGCACCAGAGAAGCAACTATCCATTACCCTCCTCTTGCCCAATAGTTATGGGATAAGTGTGCCTAACTAAGGAATCTGAGTGTAGGCCTGTAGTCTAGGGGAGCTATGGTGGTAGTGGTATGATGTGTAGTAGAGTCAACAAGGACGACTAACCTGGAGTTTCTGCTTTTAATTTCTCAAAACAAGCAGATCATTAACCACTCAACTGAGTGCAATGCTAGTGCTGTAGTGAACCAGAGTGACTACATTTCAAGAGTCCATGAAGTTCCAGAAAGGATCTTAGCTCCATAGTCTCCATGGTCACATTCTCTACAAAATGAACTTAGCCTAGTTCCTATGAAACTATGAACCTATCAGCCCTAGGGCCTATACAAGCCTAACCATAACAATTCCCTGGCTATTTCTTCCCAAAATATTTAATTCCCTGGACCCCTGTCTAGCAGGGTGACTGACGTGATCCCCGGGGTGAATTTCCTTTCTCCCATCCAATCGTCAAGGTTCTTTTTGAAGAGGGCCAAAGAGGTGTTATGCTTGACATGTATGGGCAGTCTATTCCAGAGTCTGGGGAGTCTCTGGGTCAAGAACCTATCCCTCCACCATGTTTTGTTTATTGTGATAACAAGGTTTAGATCCCTGGAGCGTGTGGCTCTGAGGGATTGAGATTTATTTGTTTAGCATGTCCAACAGCTCTGGGTTTGGCATGGCCTTGTATGTTAAGCAGAGATCGCCTCTGAGTAGACGATATGCAACAGAGTATAGCTGGAGTTTTTAAGGCGGTCAGTGTAGGGCATCTGCTTTAGGCCTGTGATTCTTTTAGTGAGGTATTTCTGCAGCCTTTCCAGTTGTTGCAGGTGTCTTGAGAGGTACATACCAAATGGGGCATTGTATTCTATAATGGGTCTAATGAGAAATGAGTACAGTGGGACAATGATCTCCTTTTTCCTGGATGAAAAGCCCTTAGTGATGAGGTGTGCCACATAGAAGTATTTCCTGATTGTTGTGGTTATTGAAGCTGAGACCACTGTCCACTTGTGTCCCTAAGTCTCTTATTACGCTTTCGGTGTTTAGTGTACTGCCACTTATGTGGTAAATCACAGGTACATGTTTTTTCCCAAAGGGGATAACTATGCATTTCCTTGCATTGAGCTTGAGCCCATGGCTCTGGCACCAAGCATCTGTTTCTGTAAGGCCCTTTTGTAGAGTATCAACATCATTTTGGGATTCAATAATAGCTCCCAGTTTGCAGTCATCTGTGGACTTTGTTAGCCAGAGTCCCTTAGTGTTGGCCTGTACTTCAGAGAAGTAGATGCCAAACAAGAGCTGTCCCAGGACTGAACCCTGAGGTACTCCACTTGTCACTTGTCTGGAGCAGGATTTGGAGTCGGCTTCTTTTACAGTGTGGGTTCTATCAGTAAGCCAGTTGGCAACCCATCGAGTGACGTAGGAATTAATGCCCAGATTAGTAAGTCTATCTATGATTCCAGAGTGGGGGATGGTGTCAAAGGAGTTGGCAAGGTCCAGATAGGCTGTGTGGACCACGTTATCCTCATCCACGGCTCTGGAGACTGATTCGAAGAAGTCAATCAGGTTCAGGAGACAAGATTGGCCTTTCACGAACCCAAACAGGTGGGGTCCAGTGTTTGAAGGTTGCCAATGTCTTTGGTTATAAGTTCCATGATAATACGTTCCATGGCTTTGCAGATCAGGCTCATCAGACTGATGAGGCGGTAGTTCCCGGAATCCAAGGTGGTCCCCCCCTTGTGGACTGGGATAACTGTAGCTGTGTGCCACTCACTGGGCACAAAGCCTGAGGTGAGGCTATGATTAAACATGACACGTAGGTGAGGTGCCAGTTCATTTTGTAGTTCATGTAATACACAGCCCGGGATGTCATCTGGTCCCATGGATGCTGTATTCTTAGCTTTGGAGAGTGCGTTTTTTACCTGTGTGGCCATTATTACCGGAATTTGGCAATATTCCGATATTGAGATGGGCCATTTATGGGGGGAGAGGTGGGTGAAGTTGGCACTGAATTGATCTGCCAGGATATTGGCAATATCCTTGGGATCAGTATATTTAATGCCATTCTGCTGTAGCTCAGAGCAGATCTGAGCATTGCCATTTAGATTCTTGACATAGTTATAGAATGCCTTGTGGTTGTCTTTGGAATCTTTGGCAATTTTATTTTCATAACTAGCTTTGGAGGATTTTATGAGGGATCTCAGCTTCTTACTGAGGCTGGTAAGGGAGTTTTTTTGCATCCTGGGATTTTCTTCTTTTCTGCAACAGTTTCTTCCTTTTGTTGTAAAGTTTGTTTATGACAAGGGACCACCAGATTGGCTTCCTTTTTTTTGGAGGAGAGCATCTTGGTTCTATTTGGGATGGCATGATTCATGAATGAGTGGATGTGCTCGTACAGTGCCTCAGTGTAGGATTCAGCAGTCAAACTTTCAGTTCCTGTCTGCATGGGTGTCATGAAGTTTGTCACTTCTGACTTGAGTAGCATAAAGTTGGCTTTGGAGAAGTTTTTTATGGAGGTTTCTTTACTGGGAGGTGGGAGTGGGATGTGAATGTTAAGGGTGATTAGCGTATGGTCAGACCTGATCAACAAGGGGGTGACCATAGGTGTGGAGCATCAATTTCCCATGTTGGTAATGACCAGGTCTAGGATACTGGAGCCCCTGGTGGGACTATGGATTTAGCTGATCCAGGTCATTGGAATTTATGAATTCCAGGAACCGTTGGTCTAAGGTGTTTTCCCAATTAATGGCAGGTAGTTGAAATCACCCAGTATTAGGGTGTTTGGTTGTATCTTAATATTTTCCAGTATGTTTAGAAAGGTGTAATGAGAATCTTGGGATATGGTGGGGGATCTGTAGCAAGCTACAATTTGGATTGCAGTCTTACCTAGTGTTAGATGCACCTGGAGAATTTCAGATGCATTGTATTGGGCAACTAGCCTTGTGGTGTGAATATCCTTGGTGAATATGGACATTCCTCCACCTTTAGTTTTTTGGTCCTGGTTTGGTGGCCAAAAAGTGTGGTAAGAGTTGTAGCCTGGTACTGCAGGGGTGCTCTCTGGAACCTTGAACCAGGTCTCAGTTACTGCACAGATATCGATTGTTCTCCATTTTAGGAGTGCCTTGATAGAGTGCATTTTTAGGTTTAGACTTCTAGCACTGAGTAACATTACCTTCAGAATTTGCATGCTTGTACCTGTTATGGTGGTGGTTTTGTCCTTTGAACTTTGCCTAAAAAAGGCACTATAGGGGTGGTAAGAGCCTTAGCCAGTAACCTGAATCCCAGGGGTGACAGGTGCAGACCATCTCTGCAAAGCATCGTGGTCTGTCGATCATGTCGTCCCAGGCAGACAGATACTGGAGCCCCTTTGAATGACACCAGAAGCTTAGCCAATTGTTGAAGTCAATCCTTCTGTCCTTATATTGTGGTATCATTCTGGGTGAAGGCAGGATGCTACTCAGGGCTCGGGTCATACCTTCCTGGGCCACATGATCTGAGAGCTCTTCCATGTCTCTTTTCATGTAGTCCAGGGAGGTACGTCTCAAGTCATTCACTCCAACATGGACAATGACAGAGTCATATTTGTACTTGTGGAGTGACTTGAGTGCATGCGTTATGTGGCGGATCCTGGCACCCGACAAGCAGCTGATTGTAATTTTCGCCTTCTTCAACCTGGTGAGTGGGACATCAGTGTGCCTGACTATAGAGTCACCTATGACTAAAGTGTTAGGTACGTTGTCTTGCCTTAGGGGTTGTTGCTGGGTGGCACACTGGTGTTGTGAGCTATGTGACACTTTGGTTGTGATTGGTGTTTGTTTGCATTTCAGCTTCGGAGGTCCTTGTTGCTTGGACAGGTTACAGTTAAGGACCTCTGTATATGTGGATTTAATGTTGCTATGTGTGAGTGTTGGTGGTGTGGGTTTAGAAGGGCTATGTGTTGCTTGAGGTGTAGTGCGGGTGTTAACCTTCTCCTCTTGACTGTGTAGCACAGTTCTGGGTGGAGAGAGCTTTGCTTCCAGTCTGGCTATGTAAGTGCATCTCTCACAGCTTGTAGTGTTGGGTGGTAGGAGGAGAGGTTTGTCTGTGTACATGAGGCAATTGCTGCATTGCCTCAGTATGCCCAGATTCACCAGGTAGACAGGAGAAATCACCAGAAGCTGACCCTTGGACATGTCTGGTTTGGTGCTTTTTTTGTAAAGTACAAGAGCTATTTTCCCTTACCTTAGCAAGGTACTTTGTAATTATAGGCTGTTAAGTGCCTACGATTTAATTTCTCCTTATTAACAAGGATAGCTGAGTGCTTGTATCAGTTTAAGGCTTCTTAGTGCTTTCCAGCAGGTATTAGAGCAAGTGCTAGTCACAGGGATGCTTAA
This sequence comes from Protopterus annectens, assembly GCF_019279795.1. Lineage (NCBI taxonomy): Eukaryota > Metazoa > Chordata > Ceratodontiformes > Protopteridae > Protopterus > Protopterus annectens. The sequence goes on along the minus strand of NC_056748.1, from coordinate 836,743,907 downwards.
AGGTAAGATAAAAAAAATGGTTTACCCTAAACACTGCAGTCTGCATTCTGGTACTATGGAATACAGTAGGATGGCCAATAAATTTAAATAGTCGAAGGGGAGTGATTTCACAAAATGATAAATTTGTGTTTACTCACACAAGCCAGTGAAAGCAGAGAGGAAATGAGAAATATGGTCAAATTAACATAACAGGCAGGCAACTAGAAAGACAGTGGTATTTAACATTGAAACTTATGTTAGCTTATGTTTTTGTATTTATTGTAGTTATAGTATTTAGTTATTGTTATTTAACAGTACAACAATAGTTTATTGTATTTAACTTATGAAACTCCAGAAATTCATTAAGTTTCTGAGGTGTCATTGTGGCTTTGCCTTATGTAGTATTTTTAAGAATTGACAAATTGTGTAGTCAGGACTCCGATACTTTTCTGAAGAAGCTTATAAAACAATGGAAATATTAATTAGGAGAGGGTATAATAAAAAGGAAGTTTTACAGTCTTTACAAAAAGTTACATCAAACAGGTATGCTATAAGTAATAACATGAAGGATATAGATAGTGGACAAATAATAGTTAACAGGTAATATTTGGAGGACAGGCGGGATGGTAGGGAAATACTGTGTATAATAGAAATTTAAGCAGGGATATTCATATGGATAGGAGAAAGATTTATTTTGTGACTGTTTATAATATTCTTAGAGACCAAATAATAAGTCTTTTAAAATATTACTGGCCAATGTTATTGAAAAACAAGGAATTGGGTAATAAGATAAACATTTTCCCTTGTGTTTCTTTTAAGAAGGGCAGAAGTATAGCTGACATAGTAGTACACAGTAAATTTGCTGTTCCTACAATGAATGTGTATAGACTAGTTAAAACACATTATGGGACATTTAAATGTGGCAAATGTTCTATATGCAATCAGGTGGTTAGTTATTTTTCTAAAATTAATAGGAATAATTTTAAACCTGCCCAACAGTTAGACTGCAACACAGAAGGAATCATTTATGCTTTATGATGTCCTTGTGATTTATTTTACATTGGGGAGAGCAAGAGGGCTTTTGACATTAGATTTCAAGAGCATATCAGGGATATTAAAAATATATATGTTTAGAAAGCCCTATTGTCATACATTTCAAGGATTTTCATCAAAATGGTGCTAAATTGCTGAATGGTTATAGTTTGGAACATTTTTTTTTTAATGAGTGAATTAGGGTCCCTTAAAGATAAATTATTATATAAAGAGGCTGTGTATATTTTAACATGTTGGTACTTTGGTTCTAGAAGGGCTAAATAATGTAATTAGAAGTACTTAATTGATTAGAATAGTAATTATGTGATAATTACATGTGATTTTAATATAGGATTATTTAAGAGGGTGGTTTTTAAAAATGATTTGTACTCCTGGAAGGCAATTGTCTGAGGTGCTAGAAGTTAATACATCTATTTTTTTTGGCTCTGTAGCTGGAGTTGCTTTATTCATTGCTCTTGTGAGGTTCTGCAATTTCAACTTTTCCACAAAGTGTAACTCCTAATTTTTTTTAACTTGTGAGGATGACATACCCTCTGATGACAGCTCTCATAAAACAAGAAACAGCAGCTCCCTTACCCCCCCTGACTGAACCAAACACAAGAATTTAGCAATATGCTGTGAAGAACAGTTTCTACATTGATCCAATCACACAAGCAAAACGTGATGCATCTGTGCAGCTTGGGGGATAAGGAGTAACAAGAATCATTTGTGAAAATATAACAGCAATGAAAAGAAAAACAGGAAAATGTCTATTTTTAAGTAGTTTCAATACAAATTAAAAAAGTTTATCACATAATGATAGATTAACCATATCCATCACTCAAGCAATAGTTTGTTGTAATTGTAATATTTCAGCAATATGTTCAAACTCTTCATGACTTTTTTAAATTCAGGTACATTTATATAATTATGGAACTTGCTAATCATGAGTTTGCATCTGTAACCTAAACAGCAGCAGCAGAAAACTTAATATAATTTTACCATGATAGTTGCTTGCAGCACTGATGAAGTCCCAAGCCATTGGGGAGTTTATAACTAGGGTGACATTCCTATTTTGTAACCCAGACCCTGCCTATTCCTGTCTCCACCTCAACTTTGACCCCTGCCCCATGCAATGCACCAGCTCTACTGCCTACCTGTGTTAGGCTATCCCTGCGTTTATAAGTGCTGTTCTGAAATATTCAAGTTCAAAGGTTGTTACTAGACAACAGATCAGTTTTAAGCTTAGCAACAATTGCAGTTTCTTTGTTACACACAGTATGTTACTTCTGCTGCCCATAAGGGACAGGGTTTCTAATCCTGGGACACATTTATAATTTCCCATCCATTCATTTAAGTTAGACTTGCAGACAGTGAAGGAAGTGCTTTGCTGTACAGAAAGCTGGAGTTTGTTATGGAGGTGGGGAATTATTTGAGACAGACATCAATCATGTCAACAAGCCCTATTTATGTTGAAACACAGATCTAGGTACCTTGTTCTTGTATTTGTGCTGCTACCAGTTATATAGAAATGTAGTATATCAAGCAGGAGTGGATCATTACAACTTTGTAGGCCAGGCATAGATCACTCTGCAGGAGTCTGCAGGAGACGGAGAACTGAAGAGAGATAGGGCTTTTACATGCTGTGGATAACTTAAGGCAGCTCATACCTGAAACTGTTTCTAATGAGTTACTAGGTTTTTCAAGACAGGTTAGGTGTTTTAATAGGCACATACCGAAGGGTGCGTTTTATTCCAGTATGGGATAATGAAGGATGAGTAGAGGTGAATAATGACCTTTTATTACCTAGAGGAGATATCCTTAGAAAACATTTTGATGAGGTAGGGCTGTATTATTGATCTGTTGTGGTCAAAAGAAAGTTCATTATCCACAAAGGTGTCAAGGTCTATAATGACACAGTTTATTTTGAGGAGGGTATCATTTATATGGTAGATGGGTGGGAGTATTTACTTCTAAAACTATAAGATGCTACATTTTCTGTCATTCATATTTATATCATGATCCTAACATCACAAACTTATCAAAGCTAGGCCCTCTTGGAAGATGTGAATGATGTCAGGGAAGTTTATGATAACTTGAGACTTTCAGTAATCTGCAAATGTAGTCAGCCAGAGACCTGTAAAATCAGATTTAAAATCAGAAAAGTAGGTGCTAACTAAACTGTGTGCATGAAGTTACACTTATGTGTAGTGTTTCAGCGTTTCTTTCATAGAAATTACCTAACTTTAGCAGTCTTGATCTACCTTTTATGAATCCAAAATAGTTTGGGTCTAAGGACTGTGCGTTCCATATACCCTGTTTATGAGGTCCATGATGAAGCATTGCATAACCTTACTGCTGGTGAGGCTAATAGGTCTATAGTTGCAAGGGTCAGGGTCTTGTTTAGAAGAATAATTACAGCTGTATCCAGGCTTTTGTTAGCTATCCAGTGGAGATGATAATGTTGAAAATCTTAAGGAAGAGGTCTGATGGCGGGTATCTCTCAATGACCACAAAACACAGCCAGGAGCAGGTGAGCACTAGGACAATTACAAAGAAGGTACAGCAACCTGCTGCCATGCACACCCAGGTGCAGTCAAATACAAGCAATTGCTAGGGTATACTAGTCTAGACAATTGGGGTTGGGAGGAACAGGATAGTTACCAAGCTGTCTACTTGTTACTGTTGTATGCACTCTGGTAGTGTTTTGTATATTCTACAAACCTGCTGTGCTAAGAGACTCTTCCTCCAATCAAATCCAGTAACATAACTCAAAACAAAATGGCTTGTGCTAAAGCCCAGCATAGCAGAGTACAGGCATTCCCCAAGCATTACAAGTTTAATGCAGACCACGGAGCAAACAAGCAATGAAATGTTAACACTGTTATGTAACCACTAGTAATACGAACAAGAAACACCAGCAGTAACCCTTTTACTCTTTTAGGGGATTGGGGGGTACCAGTTAGACCAATTCTAGTGGTAAAATTACTCCAGCACAAAACAGATCTTTTAAGAACACGAAAGTAACTGGGTGGGTGGGGTAAAAATTTCTGCCTGACTCACAAGAGAGAGAGCTGTGGTCTCTTTTGAAGTTTTAATATGCAGTTAAAAGCAGAGTACAAGTAAAACTTAAGGTAAAGAAAACAAATCACAGTATTCAAAATATAAAAAGGCAATAAAGTAATACAAAATACAAAAAATAAAAAGCACACTAACCTTTCCTTCACATCAAAGTGTAGCAGAGTCTGGTGAGCTTTTCTAGTAAAACTTTCAAAATAAGGTGGTAATTTTGCAGAACTCTTGTATCTGAGGCCTCCTTTAAAACAATTGGGAAAGTGCCAGTTCACAAAGAGAATTGGACAAATCTATAAACCTATATGGACTGATTTTATATCCAGTTAAGACACGAGAAGCTTGGTATGGGCAGGGTCTAGCCAAAGTCATTCCAAATCCAGAGAAAGAGACCTCTTTTATGGAACAAACTGTATGATCATCATGCATATCCTGGATATCATCTTTCCTTATGGTTTGCATTCCGTTTTTGTAAAACAGAGCGACTAGTTCATAATCAGTGGCTGATGCTGCCTTCCAAATGATCAGACAGGCTGGGCCACACAGTCTTCTGAGCATTCAGAAGTGTTTAGCTGGTTAAATTCTCATAGCACAGTTCTCCCTGGGCAAGCATACTATCTTATGGGAGTTCCCTGACTGTTATCTGTAATAATGTAGGTTCAGTACCAGTTTGCCCTTCAGAAGGTTAGTACACTTATAACAGTGCACCATTCCCTCCTACACAGATTACATAGACCGTTGTGCTCAAGATATGCATTGACTCACAAAAAACAATGGAAGTAAGGTATATGTGAAAAATGTTAGCATTGTCTAAGGCTCTGACTACAATTGTGGTTCACAGCACAGGAACATCTGCATTGTAATCCAGAGTGAACTGACTGGGGACTGACAGTAATTCTATAATGATATTACTTACATTTCTACACCTCAGCATTTGGGTTATAAGACAAAATTGTTCAAGGCTGACTTAGACCAGGTGTTGATCTGACTTGGAGGTGCCCGTGTCAAACATCTGATTTGGTTTTGGTCTGCCTCATACTGCAGACACATTTTAGTTTAACTACAAGTCAGGTGAAAGACTACATATTCAACTTCCTGAACTAATCCAGAACCTTTAGTAATTAATACAAAGTCTTTTGCAAGAGCCACTGACTTGTAATTAATATCAATGTTTTAATCACCAAACACAGAACAGTTTGGGAAAGTCAATACTCAGTCATTCAGAAATCTGGTGAACTTTATTCTACCAGGTGGATGGTAAACAAAAAAGAAAGCCAAATTACTTCCTGTCTTGCAACACATTCAAGAGTGCTGGAGCCTCCTCATGAAATCTGAACCACACTCAACTCTGATATAAACAAAATGGTAACCCTCTAGTAGTGTCTTGTCTAAGGTATTGGATCACAAAGATACCTTGAGATAGTGTAGCCCAATGTAGGCTGAAACTGGAAAACAGTCAACTCTGTGTATTATATGCAAAATCAATGTTGTGGAAAAGATGATGCAGTCAGATCTTCTAGTACAGTATTGATCCCAAGTCATGAGTTCTTGGACCCTCACTAGACTAAAACATGTTCTCTCTAAGTGGAAGTTAATCAGGCCTGAGAAGAAAGCTGTTGTTGTCACTTCAGGCAAAGGCACTTGCCTCCCCCATAGTGCCTTTTTTAGAAAAAGTGATGAGGTTAACACTACAAACATAAAAATTTCAACAAAACCCAAATTAAAGGTCGTGCTGCTAAATGCTAGGAGTCTAAACATGAAACTGCACTCATTGCAAGCACTATTAACCCTGTAAAATGCTGCCATCTGTGCAGTCACAGAAACCTGGTTCAAAGCTGCAGAGAGTACCCCATCCATACCTGTTTACTCATGCTATCATACATTCAGACCCCAAACTGTGGGTAGTAAAGCCAAAGGAGGTGGAGTTTCAATATATACTAAAGACATACACACCTCAAGGCTGGTCAAACAGTATGATGCACAGAAGACACTCCAGCAGGGCTGCATCGGACTGCGGTCTGCAACCCCTCAGTAGTTTTGGTCTTATTTACATTTTTAATTTTACTAATTTAAAAATCTTTTTTTTAGTTGTATCGTGCGCATTGGCACCATTGTGAGTTGTAAGGTTTTTTTTTTGTTTTCTTTGCAGCCTGGAGGAGCACATAAGGCATCATTGTGATGCCCAGAAGTTATCTATCAGGCCGGTTACAAACCGCATAGACTTGGAAGGGGCTCGGGACTGGCGCGTCCGCAGGCACGGTCATCATGGCTGGCGCCTGCTGGGCTAAAGCCTAAATGCTGCTGATTGGTTGTCACTCTCTTCCTGGGCTTTATGTGCTGGGAAGAGAGCAAGAATCAGTCAGTTCAGTTTAGTGTAGGATTAGGAAACGAGCTTTCTTTTTTGCGATCATCATTGTATTTTATTTCTATTTGGAATCGTTTTTTTGGGTGGATTATCGTTTGGACAGCGAGCAACACCTGTGCAGAAGAGCAGAAGAAAGAAGAAGAAAGAGAAAAAAGAGGAAAGTACAGTGAAGGATGGGTGCAGAATAGATGTAAGTATGTTAACTCTTTTTATGTGTAACTTCTACTTGAATTAGATTTAGTCTTTAGATTTGATGGGAGAGAGACTGTATCCATTTTATTTATAAATATAGTTTGTCTTCATGGAGTGATGGAACTATTTGTCCTATTTTATAGGTGAACTATTTGTCGAACCCTTGGTTGTAACTAAAGAAATATAATTTTAGGCCCATTTCCAGAGCTAAGGATATCTGAAGCTAATAAGTTGTTACTCTGACTGATTATGTTATTATGTAAAAATGCTAACTAGGAGGTGAAAAAGCCCAGAACCTGCTAAGCTGAATGACTTGATATCCCTATTTTGGGCAACTATGCTGGAGGGGGAAAATATCTCAAACACTTCTCATAAAAGAAGTTTCCTAAAAAAAATAAATGGTTTTCTTTATACAGTATTTAGCAGCACATGAGCACAAGTATCTGTGTGTGTGTGTAAAATGCCCCACTTGCTACATGGTGGTGGGTAGAGAATAAGGCTTGAACTTTGTACCTTAGGCCCAAGTGACAAGAGCCTGAATTCCCTACCCACCACTATTTGTAAAGTGTTTGCAGATTTTTGCCTCGTATTTGTTCTGTTCCTCATAAAATCGGTGGTTTCTTTATTTTTGTTACTTAACCCAACCAGCAGTGCAGTGGTGCAGTCATAGCATTGTTGCCTAACAGCTACAGATTGTTGGGCTTGATTCTTGCCTGGGGTGCCTTCTGTGTGGAATCCACATGTCCTCCCTGTGTTTGTGTGGGTTTGCTCTGGTGTCCTCAATGGATATTTGTCCCTATATTTTGGACTGTATTCCCCCATTACTGGCTTCGTCCAGGTTTTTTGTGCCAAGGTTGAGAGCTATGGTGATAACTGAACTCACTGAATATGTTTGGGGGCTGTATTCCCCCATCATTGGCTTTTGTTCAGGTATTTTGTGCTAAGATGTTGACAGCTATGGTGAGAACTGAGTTCACTAAATGGTAGCCATTTAAGTTTCATTCTTCCTTTCTTTTATCAAACAGATGATTTGGCATAGTGGTATGTTGCTCTGACTGTTTTGCACAGGGTCCTGGGTTCAATACTTGGCAGTAAAATGTATGGTGGTAACACAGCATTTTATTCTAGCAACTTTCCAACATTATACAAGCAATGTTTAAAATGTGTCCCTGGTTTTGGGGCTTTTGCCCCCCCCCCCAAATACATTTTGGCTTTTTCCAGATTTCATGTGCTGCAAAGTTCAGAGATACAGCTGAGTGTGGAATAGATTTTACAAGGAGCTGAGAGCTGCAGGGAAACAAAAGTTTAGTGCTGCTTATGCCAGATCTGTTTGTGTTGTTAATAGCACAACAGGTAGCATATTTGCTTTTTGATGCAGAAGGCTGTGGGTTCTACTCCCACAGTAGGTAGATGCATTGTTGATACTGTATTCTGTTGTAAAGAGGATGGATGCTGCAGTCCTCTTTGGTGAAGATACCTAGTAACTATGGGCATGTTATCAGTTTGCTATCCATTCCCTATTGGGATATTACTAGCTTATCATTTTTTAATGCAACATAGGCAATTTATTCCTCAAGGGCAACAGGCACTTTATTTGTAGATGAAACAATGATATATAAAGTTGTTTGCTAGCAGTAACCTCTTCATTAGTTACATATTTCTTTAATGTGGAATTATTTAGATGACTTTTACTTCAGAGATTGTGTATATTTACTGATAATGGTGGACTGTAGAAGTTTGAGTAGACTTTTATGATGGAAATGTTCTGAAATGGGCTGTTTTGTCATTATTGGTGCATGCATTTTGCTTAATTGTTTACTGGAAAAATGTTCAAAACAATAAATTTAAAATGCCCTCTAACAACTGTACTGTATTGTACAAGGAATATAATTAATACAATCAGAAAGGTGTATCAAAGAGCATGTGTATGTTTCATGTTCAAGGGGCCTATGATTTGAAAACAGCCCAAAATGAATCTTCATCTGCCACTTGCAAAATGTATTTTCTTTGAATGTGGGTTTCAATGCTATTTCAATATATGTGAGTTTCAAGGGCAGAGAAGTTTTAATGCTAAGTCTATTTTCATTGTGAGACTGCATTGTTTTGTTTAGCAGATATCTATTAGGGTTTATGCTGTAAAATGCAAAATAAAACTTTCAAATGAAATCCATATTGTCACAGAAGTAAAGCAGTATGCACATTACAGTGTTTATGGTAAATGGGGTGAAATAACCAAAGAATGGGGCATTGGAATGGCTGCAGGGGCGCCATTCGACCCGTGATTTTGTGAGGGGGGGGGCAGCAAACTCAGACAGCCCTGGCTGAACTATACCTCTCAACTGTCCAGAATTTTGCAGAATGAATAGAGTTTTGCTTCTTATTTTTGGTTTGTTCTTCATAAAATGTGTGGTTTTCTGCCAAATCATTTAGGAATGAAGTCACTAAATAATGACAGACATTGAGTTTCAGACGTCATAACCTTCAGATGAATGCATGCTAAAGCAAGACCTGTCATTCTATCAACTGTCTTAAGTTTATACAAGAGCAATTTTTAGTACTGTTTGCATGTTCCCCCAATATATTTGGCCTTGTCCAGATTTTCTGCATTAAGAGGTTGAGGCAAATAAATCACTTTATAGAATTAGAATATCCAAACCTCGCAACTGTCCCCAATTTTGGCTCAAAATGTTGCTCTCCCCATAATCCCGCTGCAAAATGGCAATTTTGGAAGAAAACATGGAGGGTTTACAATTATAAATAACTGTAATGATCAGAGTTATAGATTACTTTTATTTCAGAAATGCATGTAGATGCTCTTATTTTGTCAGCTGCTCAAGTTAACAGTACTAATTTTAAAAAGGTGTCCCTTTATTGACAGGTTCCCAGCTGTATTGTGTGGCAATTTTTATTTTGCATCACATTTGTGGTCTGTTTTTCATAAAATTGTGGTTTTCTGGCAAATTAGTAGCAAATCATTAAAGACTGAAGTTAGAAAATAATGGCAGACATGTGAGTTTCAGATTTCATACCCTTCAGAAAATTCATACTAATGCAAGACCTACTACTATTGTATTATCTTTCTAAGTTTATAAGAGCAATATTTACAAATTTTCTTTATTTTTGGGCCTGTGTCTCACTTCTATGTATGGCTTTGTCCAGATTTCTTGCTCTGAGGTTGAGCGGTATTAGTGTCAGAACCATCACCATCAGCCAGAGACATTTCAAACTGTGACCTACTTGTTGCATCCCACTCCCCATTGTAGTGGCTCTGGATGTGTCCAAGCAAGGCAAGGAGCAATTATGCAGTTTAAGTGTGCAAAGTATTCCCCCATGCTAGGTAGACCACAAGTATGACCGTGGCTTTTCATCTGTCCTTGATTTTGCAGAATGTTTTGGTTTTCTGTCATATTTTTATACTGTTGATTTATGCTTCTTATTATTCAGAAAATGCATGCTGTTGCAGTGCCCTTTTGCTCTGTATTAAAGTAACAATGCTTTAATGACCATCAGGTAAGCTTGCCAGAGATTGTAAGATGCACATAAGCTTTAATAAGCAGACTGTTAAAGAATCACCAACATTGAAAGCCGTTTCATTGTTGCCATGCAGAGAATATTTACATAACTAGATAACGTATAAGCCTTAGGTATTGAAATGCATATGACAGTATTTGTAATAAAGGACAGGATTACAGTATTTTCTGAAGCTCATTACATTTGTGCACTCCAGGTGCAGTTAACCATTGACAAGACTGCTATACAAATCATAGCTAGCTACTGGCCCCCAAATCTGACCCAAGATGCCCAAACTGCCTATCTAGACCTCTTTGAATCTGTCAAGATTCAACCCTTTACCCTGATCCTGGGTGACTTTAACTACCTAAACATAGACTGGAAGAACTACACATTCCAGAACACAAATGCCCAGAGATTCCTCGATTTTTGTCAGTGCAAATGCTTTGGAACAACTAGTTGATATCCCCACAAGAGGTGATAATATCTTGGACTTGATATTAACCAACATGAATAAACCACTGCAGCATGCCTGCAGTATCATCCTCCCTTGTAAGATCAGACCATAAAGCGGTCACGTTCGAAGTCACCATCTCCCCTGATCCCAAACAAAAAAACTTTTCCAAAGCTGATTACAGCCTCCTGAGGGATGGTATAAACAGCTTCACAGCCCCCTCCCCCTCTCTAGGAACTGGCACCAGTATCCAAAACTATAGCACATTACTATATAAATACCTGATAGGACTAAATCATCCTCCGCAAGGAAAAGTAAACCTGTCTGGTGGACATCTGCAATAAATAAACTCTATAACAAAAGAAACAAATTGCTGTCCAGGACCAAGAAGTAGTTGGTGCCCAATTGGAAGCACTCTCGCCTTAGCCTAAACAAGAAAATGGGAACACTAGTGAAATCCTCCAAAGCAAACTTCGAGTCCACATTGGCCACATCTACTAGAGACAATCAAAAGGCCTTGTTCACATCTGTCTGTAATCTCAAAGGTAGTACCCAGATCTGTTCAGAACTGGTGGTCAAGGACACCACATATACAAATGGCGTAGATATAGCCAACTTGCTGGCTGACAGATTCAGCAAAAATTTCACCCCTCTGTCCCTCCATCAGTAAATCAGGACATTCCCAATACTTGTCCCCTTCCCCTTATATCTATGGATCAGGTCATCACTGCTCTCTCAAAGGCAAAAAATACAGCCTCAATGAGACCTGATAACATCCCAGACTGCATCCTACATGAACTCAGGCAGGAACTTGCAGCAGCACTGGGTGCCCTATTCAACCAAAGCCTGAGTACCAGCTTTGTCCCAGCTGAGTGGAGGACAGCCACTGTCATCCCTTTACACAAAGGTGGAGCATCCACCGATCCGGGAAATTATAGACCCATCAGCCTAACTACCCTGATCTGCAAGGCCATGGAATGAATTATCAAGGACCTCATTAACTAGGACACTGGCAATCTCCAAACACTCAACCTCCCCTTGATGAAGCCAAACTGTGTGGGATCATGTCTGTTAAATTTGGTCTACTTTTTTGAGACAGTGACCAAAGCCATGGATGAGGGGAAGATGGTGCACACTGCCTACCTTGACTTGGCCAAAGCCTTCAACATTATTCCCCACTCTGGCATAATAGATAAACTCCCTCAACTAGGCATAAATCCGTATGTTAACCTGATGGGTAGCTAACTGGCTCACTGATAGAACCCACCTATTCAAAATAGGGGAAGTCACATCAAGCAGTTGACCTGTATCAAGTGGTGTACCCCAGGGTTTGGTCTTGAGGCCTCTGTTATTCGGGATATACTTTTCTGAGGTGGAGTCCAAAACCAGTGAGCTATGGCTGACCAAGTTTGCAAATGACTACAAGCTGGGAGCTGTCATCAATTCCCCTTGTGATGTGGACGTCCTGCAAGACGGTCTCACCCAAACAAATGACTGGTGCCAGAAACATGGCCTCAAGCTGAATACAAAAAAATGCATCATCACCTCCTTTGGGGAAAGTGTCCCCACAAATTATCACATTAATAACGTCCTAAGCATGCAGTTAGTTGTGAGGGATTTGGGCACCCAGATTGATAGCAACCTGACTTTTGACCACCATGTTGCTTCCATTGTATGGGAAGCTTTCTACATGGCCCACTTCATAAGTAAGGTTACCTTATCCAAGAACAAGGAGGTCATAACATCCCTGTATTCTTCCCTTAAAAGGCCCATTATTGAGTACAATGCCCCATTCGCCATGTACCTCGCAAAGTACATGCAGCAGCTGGAGAGTTCACAGAGGTTCCTCATCAGGAGAATCCAGAGCCTCAAAAATGTCCCATACACAGGCTAAAAGCCCTATCCATTTATTCAGTTTTTACAGACTCCTCAGAGGTGACCTCTGTCTGGCATACAAGGTGATCTTGGACCCCACCTTGATGGGACTGCTGCATATCTGTAAGTCAAGCTCCACTTGATTAACTTGCACATGTGGCCTCAACCTGGTCTGTAACATCAATAGAACTTGTTGGCAGGAAAGATTTGTGCCCCAGAGACTTCCCTATCTATGGAATAGATGCCGTCTCCATGTCAAGCAGAGTACCTCTTTACCGCTTTTTAAGCTCAACCTGGATAACTGGATGAGAAATAGAAAATACACCCCTGGGATTCCACCCATGTCGCTGCTGGACAGGGGCATCAGTTGCTGATTTGTTTATGCATGGGCTAAACTCTTGGCTAGGCTTATAAGGGCCTCAGGGCCAATAGCCTAGTAACTTCCTATGATCCTATATAAGAGTCTGGGAATATGACTGGCCACCCTATTTCCTCCAGTGAAAATGGGACCCTCTCAGATGAATATTTTTGGTTAAAAATTTAATTTAAATTTGTTGGCCTTGAGGAGATAACATGGTTTGCAGGTTTAGTTTCTTCACAGTATTTTAACATCTTTATTGAATTATCACTTAGGCAAACATGCATCTATATAAAAGAAAAAACAGTTACAACCATTATGCATCACATGTATTTTTTATACAATTATCATCAATCCAACATAACATAAATTCATCAATTCCTGCCCTCACTTAAACCTCACTCCTCCAAAATATTACTCTGTGTGCATTGTTTTCAGTTTCCATTTTTTTTCTATGTAATTTCCTCCTATGCCTTTCTAAAGATCCCAGTCCTTGTATATCTGTTACAGTATTCAATACTTCAAATACAGTTGGTTTAGACTTCAATTTCCATTTTCTAGCAATTGCTTTTTGGGCAGCCACCAGAATTAGACTTAACAAGGTCATACTATGTCTAGGCAATTCAGCTCCTATATCCCAGCTCAAAAGATCCTTCCTTAGTTACACTAATTTTCTTACTCAGTATTTCTGACAGAGTACTCTGTAGGGAATTTTTAAAATCTGCCAACTCATTATACTCCCAAAATATGTAGTTCCAGCAATCTCTTTCTTCCCCATCAAACTGTGAATATTTGCCATCTGCCTGAGGAAAACTTCTTTGCAGTCTGCATCAGACATAAAAATACAGGCGCAAACACTTCTAAGCAAAAATCCTAAATCTTCTAGACTTTGCATATTTGGGAGCCCTATATATGCCCTCCCATTGTTTCCTTATGATCATCTTATCCCATCTCACTTCCCAGTCTTTTCCAACTTCCTCTGATTGATTCTTATAGTTATTGTGCAATATTTTATATGCCCTACTAATTTATTCCTTTTCTAAGAGCAGCTTCTGTTCTAGATTCAACCAAAATCTCTACCAGAGCAGGTCTTTCACTTAGGATTCTCCTAATCCTTTCTCTTTGTCTATACTCTGATTTTAATCTCTGGCAGGAAAGGCAGTCTCTACCTTGCAGTCCCAATGCCTTCTTGGCCTCTTCCCACTCCTATTACTTTACTCTTGCTAGTTATTTGCTCCACATACCTTGATTCCTTTGCTAGTTTTCACCAGTATATTCTAGCCCCTCTTGCCTAATTGCAATCATCCCTATTGGCAGAATCTCCTTTCTTTATTCTTCTGTTGGCTTAGTTCTTAGAATACTGTTTGCAGCTTTGTGAATATAATATTCTGTATGGCTGTTATTATTCTCCTTGATGATCTGCATCCAAAATTCTACTCTTTCTCTCTTTCTTGAATTTCCCTGTTTCATCATCATGCCTTTCCACTTTGAATTATAGTTTCTGCTTGTGTTATGTATACAAGCCTTAATCATACAGCTCTAAAATATCCCTTCAAACAGGTAATCATAAACCACCTTGTTCTATTGGAAGGATAATCTTGTTCCACTTGGTTCTTGCCCTCTTCCCCTTACCAGATTAAGTTCTCCAACTCTTTATTAACCAGAGAAATTGTAGAAAGTAATTAATAAAGATATGCCTGACCTGTATATAAAACTAAAAGGACTAGAAACATTTTCACTGCTTGTATCTTACTATCCGTATTTATAAACAAGAGCTTCCATTTCTCAGTTTTTGTATTATCTTTTATTTAGTCCTTTCCCACATATTCTTAGCTGCCATAACCTTGCCATACCCATGTCTTTCATAAACATTTCCATTTCTGCTTTTTCTTGATTTCCACATTCTTCTGCTTTATATGGATTTTAATAAAATTTCCAAAATAGCTATAATATGTCTACATGATTTCTGGTTAGTTTTCTTATTATAGACTCACTAAATTTAGCAACAACCCTTTCTACTTTCTATTGCCTACATTGTTGTGCAAAAAGTTTTTGTGCTGTGGAATTATCAAAAAAAACAGTTGCTTAACAGCAATCTTGTTAAACTCATGCTTATTATCCAGATACTCCCTTATTTTCTCTTTAGCACTATGCATTTGCACCTCTTGTTCAGTGAGAGCCCCCTTATTCTTCAGTTTTAACCTTTGTCAGCCCCTTTAAATAATTCTTGTTACTTCTTAACCATAGCTCATTTTCTTTTATTTCTTCCCTATTTTTAAACTCCATTTTCACTTAATCCCTTTCACTAGCTATAACTTCTGAAGAAATTTCTAACTTCCCTAATAACTCCTGAATAATTTCCACTACCCATTCCTTAAATTCCTCTCTTGTTAACAGGTAGGTGAGGAGGCAGCAGTGCCTCAAGCACTTCATTAACCTACCTTTTTATCTTGGTTGTTATTGGTGCATGATCTGAAATAGTTATTGGATATGTGTCAAAGCTTTCAATTAAATGCACATGTTCTTGTGAAATATAACTTCTGTATAGCCTAGCCCAGTTATTGTACCTTGGGGAATAGTATGTAGATTCTCACTGAGTTCCAACTACTGAATTCACATCTTCCATACCAAATATTTTCATATATTTTTCAGAATTCTGCCCTCTTTTGTTATATTTTCCCTTCTAGGTCCCCCAACACATTCTCACTGTTGCAAAGCAAGTTCCAGTTCCCACCTACAAGTAATATTACCTGATGAAATCAGATTATTTCTCCCCAAATTTTCTTAAGATCCATAATACTAGTTTTAGGTGGAGTATAAATACATGCCAGCATAATCTTCCTTCCTTGTCACCAGGCCCTTAATACCACACATCTACCATTACTATTTTATCATCTTCTATCACTGTTGAAGTTCCTCTAGCAATTAGTATAAGTGTCCCCCTTTTCCCTTGTCCCTGATACTCTGCTGAATATCCCTCCTGAAATCATTTCTTTATTAAATTCAAATGTTCATTTGTTTTCAAGTATGTCTATCTGTAACATTGTTATTTGCACTTTGTAATTCTTAATATAATTCAATACTCTTGCCCTTTTCACTGTACCTGTGAGGCAGGCTATTAATGTTCGAAAATAATATGTTTAGTGTAGTCATTACAAGAAAAAAGTTCTTATTCCTACCTATTATATATGACAGCATATTTAAATCTCTGTTGCCAAATTTTGTGTTACACGCACCCACTAATGTTTGGCAGGCTTTTATACAGGTGTTTCCTGTCATCTCCCTTTGAAACTATGTTACAGTTTACAAGACTAATGAAAACCCTTAAAGTATGCCCTCCAGAACACCCCATTGCATATTCACTTAAAACACACAAAACTATGTACATCTTAAAATAATGAAGTTAAATCATCCTGATGGGAGCAATTGTCCCAAATCAACAGCTGCACACACAGACAAAACCTAACGTAAAATAAAAAGTTATCCATGCTAAGATGCATGTTACAGTCTGTGCTCTTACTTGCTCTAATTCCTATCTTTTCTTGCCTTACCTTTATTATCCTCCCAGATGTGAAAAGAAACTTGTATGTTTGGAGAAACATTAACTTTTAGCTTTAAGAAAAAGTGCACTGCCTATCTTTAAATAAAATTAAATGATACACTGTTCTAGTAAATGCATTAAAATATTTAGTTACCAGAAAAGCTGCTAGCTCTTATTCACTTCGAATAATTTCATACTTTATTTTTTATTGAACTGCTTGCCCTTGTACCTTTTTAATTTTACACTTCTCTCAGTAAACAAAGTCCTCTTGATGTATTGCCTTTAGTCAGTTTGTTTCCATGGAAACATAAGCTCAAAATGTTTAGCTGCCCTCCGCTCCAGATTTGTAAACTGGCACTGAACATTTCTTTGCTAAAAGCAAATATTTATTACATGGCCATTAGATGAAGGCAAAGGCATTACTACAGACCTACCTTTGCAAAAGTAAAAGAAACATTTCACTTCTACATATATTATAATCAACGCACTTTTACACCCATCAGCCACCCCAACAGCCATAGATTAAAACCTATTGACTTAAACATGCCTTTGCCTAGCCTTTCTTCTCTTTTTACATTGTGATGCATATATTTCTTAAACCTAAAAAAGAGAGAAGGAAAAAAAAAATACCTGTTTATCTTTGTATCTTTATCACGAACAGCAACCACTGAAAATACTTTGCTATAACACATGAAATTTATATAACAAATTGTTTTATACAACTAGTGTTAAGAACAAAATTGTTTTACTTGCAGTTACTTTTCCTTTTTTTCCCCTGTTTTTTTTTTCCTTTTATTGTCCTTCCAAACATTAATGACATGAAGCAGGGCATATATCTGCCAGTCCCTCAACAAGTTTAACAAACTCCACAAAAATCCAATCTTTCTCAGCCACTTTTTCTTGTAAAACCATATTTCACAAATGTGATTGATGCTTTATAGTCTCACATTTATTCACTGATTTCATTGTTGCTGGTCTTCTTCCTGTTCATCTCCTTCTTCCAAACCCAGACCCTGGTTCAAGTTCAAAGTATTCTGGATTATTCTAGTCAACTCCTATGTTGTTTTTCTGTCTCAAGCATTTTCCTTTGGAACATAAGAAAATGTTTCACTGGAAGTCTCTTTATGAGCCTTACAATCAGAAGCATGGTCCTCTCCTGCTTGATGGCTCACCCCTTATTGAACAAACGTTTGTATTTCCCCGTTAGTCTGTTCTACATAAAAAAATGACTTTGATCCCTCAAGGAAAAAAAAAAATATATATATATATATATATATATATATATATATATATATATATATATATATATTCTAAAGACAGCTGGATCCAGCAGCTTGATTTTTACACCTGCCTCCTGACATTTCTTGATTGCCGGGACAAATTTGATTCTTTTCGGTCTAGTGCACAGTGATTAATAATTTTCTACAAACACTTTGCTCTCTGCTGTCTCCAATTTTTAATATTTTCCCTTCTGCCACAGTTTTCTTTGGCTCAACTCTTTCTGCATCTTTACTAATATAGGTCTTTGCTACTTTTTTAAAGTCAGGTTTGGAGCATACACACAATATGCTATTTAAGTTAATAAATCCTGCTGTGGAATGCCAGTCCAGTTACTAATTTATGCTTTCATAAAATTGTCTGTTTTTTCCAGATTCTCTTGTACAGCAGAAAATCTATTTTTTTCGTCGTGCTCTGTCATCTAATTCTACTATTTTGTGAAACAGCTCTTCTTGAGCAGTGTCATACTTGGCCAGCCTTTTCTTCTTTTGACCTCTGATTTTTGCAGTTTTATCAGTTCATCTGAACAGCTATTTAAAGCTTCTTCCATTTTTTCTAGCCTTTTTATTTGAGTTGATATACTCCTTCAATGTTTAATTTTTTTTAATCAACTCAGAGAACAATTTGACTTATTTTCCTCTACATTACTAGAAGCCATCTCTTCTGGTTGAATTTTCTATCAGGTTCTCTAAATTTCTTCTTTGCGGGCATCCAGACAGTGTACTTTCTAGCCAGTAACTGAATTTTTCTCAGTCTGACAATATCTCATACTGTGTTTCTCAGTTTCTTTTCTCACTCAGGGAGAGCTGAAATTAAGTTATTGATCAGTGTGAGCCATCTTGGAAGTTGACATAATTCACATTATTTGATCCCAAAATAGACCCCCAGTGCTTCACTTTAACTGACAATTAATGATCACTCAGAATTGCTCCTTTGCACTGTTCTGATTAAGCTGTTGAGCCTGAAACATTTTCTTCTTTTGGCACTAAGGCTAAAGTTATGGCATAGCCCCCTTTTTTTAAGGTCGCAGTCACATTCTTACCTACTGAAAAGCAAAGTTAAAATGAAGACCCCATTTTTTTCTCAGTCTGAGGTCAGAAACTGCACGGACCATAAATACTGTAGAACTAAATTGATTACTCACTTGTAAGACAGAGCTTTCTCTTAAGCATTGTACTCCCCTTCCTGTTGCTTAATTATTTTCTCTGGTTCTTAGCCTAATGTTTTGCTCTTTTTCATGTATCCCTGTCCGTAGACTGAGTAGATAATATTTTGCAGTTGCTTGCTCTGTTTTTACAGTAATGATTTGATTGTCTGACTTTCATCTATTTATTTCTTCAACCAGTTGTTATGATGAAGGTTGACGTGGTAGTAAAGTGAGCGGGGCAGACCAGACTTTCCTGTCCCCAGCAATACCCAATCATCCTATGGGATCATCAGACATTCCAAGGCAAGCTACATGATATTGTTACTTCAGCATGAACTAGGTCTGCTCTCGGGTGCCTCCTAGTGGACTATACCTGGTACACCTCTTGTGGGAGGTAACTGGGCGCATCCTCTGCAGCTGATCACACCACTTCAAATGATTCTGTTGAGCACAGATATACAGTGGGTTCTTACTCTGTAGTGTAATTGCTGTGTGCATTAAAGTTAGTTTGTAATTATTGTGATTCTCTGTGTCTCTCTTGTTTCTTTATTTTTCCAAACACTTGAGCCTGTCAAGTGCTTAACTGGGTCTGCTGACTTATTCCATTAACCACGTTAACAAACACTAAACATGTCTACCAGTAGTCTGTCTACAGATTGATTCTTCTGTATTTTGACAAAATTCTAGTACATCCATCCGAGAGTTGATGGTTCAAGTTAGTATGTCTGGATCTGTTAAATTTTCTGAAATGTTGTTTGGATAACAATAAGGGACTGTGAAAGTTAAGGCCAAACTACCTACCACACCACTGCATATTTGCATATTTACAGTGAGCTATGACCTTTGTAGAGTTTTGCAGTTCTAAATGTTTTAAAATTGTCAGCAAAAGGAGAAGTTGGAAGGTAGATAGATTTGTGAACTGAAACCAAAGAATAAGATATTTAATTTTGGTAAGAGATGTACACCAGAGGTGATATAACTACAGATGCCGATACTTGAAGTATTTGCATTGGGCTGAGTTGGTAAGTTATATAGAATGATAGAAGTTTTAAGATGTTTATAGATGGTGGTATTTTATTTCATGAGGGTCTATTTCATAATATTGAAATGTCAAAACTTCGAACACGAAAACCTCGAACTTGAAAGTTTGAAGACTGACAGCACCAAAGCCACGAAACATCAAATTCTTTCCCAGGGAAAGAATTTGGTGGGCTGTTTCTGACAGTTCGCTATTTCCTCCACTGTGGTGCAATCTTGGGAGTTGGTATATTTAAGTAGGGGGGTGTGGTGGGCACAGCCCCCCATGTTGGGTCACATTAAAAATAGTTTGTAGTGTTCGCTTGTTTCGCGTTTTGTACTCTCCTAGGGAAAAAAATCGCTGTTCTCAGTCTTCGGGGTTTTCAGCTTTCGTGGTTTTGGGTTCAATGTAATAACATTCGAAGTTTTGACACTTCGATGTTATGATATAGACCCATTTCATGAGGAAGATGATTCCATGCTGTAGTTTGTAGTGTGTATATCTCCTGCTCTGAGGGATTTAATTGTTGTCTGCCTAATACTGCAAACTAATTTGAGTATGATCTCAAATTGTATTGTGAGAGGAGTATGTTAAGCTTAATGGCCAAGTGTAGATGGTGAGCCACATAAAGGAGGTTATGTACATGATAGGCTGTGAAAGTAAAGAGTATGGAACATGGGATGTCACAACATGACTGTGGAAGCTGAGATGCAGTCATGTTTACAGGACTAGTGAGGACAATGAAGCAGCATATTGGGTTCTGTGAGTTTTCTCTGGTTTGATGTTTCCAGGCTGATTTAGTATAAACAGTGGCAGACAGTATTCCAGTCATGGAATTAGAATGTTTTTGTTGTAGCAGATTGGAAGAAAGAAACTGTCTGACCTTATAACCTAGTTTCAATGTTTCTGTGAGTTTGATGGTAACATTGTTGTGGTGTTAAGTGTTTGGTTCAGTACATCTAAGTTCATAAATTATGATCTGCAACATTTTGTTCAGCACAAGGGTACCAGGTACTTCAGCATTCAACATATTTATGGAATTCAAAGCATACAAGTAAGTCAACAAAAAATGTGTCCGAAGTGATACACAAGCTTGTTATAAGCTTCTAATGTAATACTTTTAGTGTACATGCTGCATTTTTACTTCTATAATATATAAATATGGATCTTTGTTAGATTATCGAAGTTCTAAAACTTCAAAATTCATGTAGTTGAGAACATATGATCGAAGTTTTGGAAATCTGAACATTAAAAAAATAAACAAAAAAATTCTATTTTTAATGTTTTTGTAGAGGGGCAAGCCCCCCTGCACCCACAAACCCCCACTGCTAATTAAATATACTAACTCTGAGATTGCACTACATTGTGGAAAAGGGTAAATTTCCTGTTCTGCACTGTACGTGATCTCCATTCAAAACATTTGAAGTTTCAAAACTTCAGTCGTATGGTCCTGACCATATGACTTTCGAACAATAATCTGACTGAGATCCATATATAATACAGACCAGTACCTATTCATACCTTATACTACCTTACTCTCCCTTCTTCGCTCACTTCCTTACTTCAATGAATTTCTTTCCTCAACTCTTTCTAAATGATACTACAACCCTGTTTTTTTTCATATTGCAATTCCTGTTTGTATTGTACTAACTTACCTTTATTTAATTTCTCTACAAACTAGCTAACATTTCTCTAAACATTAAATCATTGTCATATAAGTTGTATCTATTCTGAAGCAACATTTTCAAATAATGTATAATTTGGTATAATTTAAATTGTAGACATTTTTGTATTCTTTCTGAATATTGTAAAATTATTAAATGTATAAAGAATATTTATTTGAATTTATCTACATAAACTGTGCTGAAAACCTCGGGCAGGCATATGATTATTTATGTTTGTTTATGTCTTTCGGCTTTTTCCGGGAAGGGGTCACCACAGTGGAACTCTGCTCCGCTAATGATTGGCAGTTGATTTTTACGTACCTGCTTGCCAAGCCTAATGCACAACCTTCAATGAAGGTACGCCCATTCACGCATGTCTCCACGCAGAAGATGCTCTAGCTGAGTAAATGTGGAAAATGTACAGGAAGAGAGAGCCCTTGGTATATTTCATGAATGAGTGTTTCCCTTTGCTAGGATTGTGTGGTGTGGTTGGATTATAAATATTATGTTTTGTACATAGTTTTTAGAGCAGTCAGAAGTAGTTGGAGATATCTGTATTTGTTCTCTAGCAGAAGGATATGGTTGACAATGCCAAAGGCATTCACTAGCTCAGCTAGTAGATGTTGTACAGTTAAGATAACCGTTGTTGCTTTTTAAGCATTTGATCTGTGACTGTCAACAGTACTGCCATTATTTTAAAGCCACATCTGAAACCATGTTGTTCAATGGCAGGTGATGGCATACTTATAGTGGATATAAAAAGTGTACACATCCCTGTTCAAATGCCAGGTTTTTGTGATATAAAAAAAATTAGACCACAGTAAATCACTTAAAAACTTTTCCCACCTTTAATGTGACCTATAACCTGTACAATTCAATTGAAATACAAACAAATCTTTTAGGGGAAAAAAATATAAAAAATAAAAAACGTACAATAAGCTGGTTGTATAAGTGTACACACCCTTAAACTAATACTTTGTTGAAGCACCTTTTGAATTAATTACAGCATTCAGTTTTCTTGGGTAGGAGTCTATCAGCATGGCACATCTTGACTTGACAATATTTGCCCATGCTTCCTTGCATAAGTGCTCCAAATCTGTCAAATTGCTAGGACATCAGTAGTGCACAGCCCTCTTCAGGTCACCAGACAGATTTTCTATTGGATTTCGGTCTGGGCTCTGGCTGGGCCATTCCAAAACTTTAATTTTCTTCTGGTGAAGTCATTCTTTAGTTGATTTGGATGTATGCTTGGAGTCATTGTCCTGTTGAAAAGTTTAATTCCTCTTCATCTTCAGCTGTCTAGCAGATACCTGAAGGTTTTGGACCAAAAATGACTGGTATTTGGAACTGTTCATAATTCCCTCCACCTTGACTAAAGCCCTAGTTCCAGCTGAAGAAAAGCAACCCCAAAGCATGATACTGCCACCACCATGCTTCACCATGGGGATGGTGTTTTTTTTGGTGATGCGAAGTGTTGTTTTTGTGCTAAACGTACCTTTTAGAATTGTGGCCAAAAAGTTCAACCTTTGCCTTATCAAACCATAACATATTTTCCCACATGCTTTTGGGAGACCTGATATTGTTTTGCAAATTTTAGCTGGGCCCGGATGTTTTACTGTGTAAGAAAAGCCTTCCATCTTGCAACCTTACCCCATAGGCCAGATATATGGAGAATATGGGAGATTGTTGTCACATGTAGTACAACAACCAGTACTTGCCAGAAATCCCTGCAGCTCCTTCACTGTTGATGTAGGTCTCTTGGCAGCCTCCCTATCTAGTTTTTGTGTTGTCTTTTCATCAATGTTGAAGGGATGTCCAGTTCTTTGCAATGTCCATGTTGTCCCATATTTTCTCCACTTTTTGATGACTGTCTTCATTGTGTTCCTTGGTATATCCAATGCTGTGGAAATATTTTTGTATCCTTCTGACTGATGCCTTTCAACAATGAGATCCCACTGATGTTTTGTAAGCTCTCTGTGAACCATGGCTTTTGCTGTAGCAGGCAACTGAGTAAATGTCAGGAAAATCGTACTAGGACAGCTGAACTTTTATGTGAGGTTAATCAGACTCTCTTTTAATTGATGGCAGGTGTGTACCCAAGAAGACTGAATGTTATAATTAAATCAAAAGGTGCTTCAACAAAGTATTAGTTTAAGGGTGTGCACACTTATGCAACCAGCTTATTGTATGTTTTATTTTTTATATTTTTTCCCTAACAGATTTGTTTGTTTTTCAATTGAATTGTACAGGTTATAGGTCACATTAAAGGTGGGAAAAGTTTTGAAATGATTTATTGTGCTGTCATTTTTTACATTATAAAAAACTAGCATTTTAACAGGGCTGTGTACACTTTATATATACACTGTATACTGGTAGGACGCACCTGGATTTTCACTAATGTTTATAAAACTGGGAAGTACAGAAGTGGGGCTAACTACTTTAGGGGACCTTATGTTTGTTGTGTTTTAGGAGGGGATAATGACTGCAAATTTTCAGAGGTCTGACATAGTACTGAATGTGATGTAATGGTCTGGCAGTGTAAGCTGGTGCCAGTATTAGGACACCAGAACAATGTGCACGTGTAATCATAACTAGACTCAGTAGACTCAAGGAGCTCCTTGGTTAATTCTACTACTGCTCTGACAGAAATGGGGGTGTGGATGGGGTGGTCTGGGTGTGTGGTGGTGGTAGTGAAGGAGTGAATAAATTATTGCTGTTTTGTAAAGGTGTCTGTGGTGCATTACAGATTGTTCTATGGGTTTTAGGTGAAGAAATGTTAAAATATATCAACAGTATTAGTTATGAAACCTGAAGGCCATATGCATGCTGAATAGTGACAGTTTAGGGATAGTGCTGATATCCGATATTCCTGTTGCATCTTTTATTTCTGCCCAAAATGCCCTTGCTTTTCCTATCAGAAGTTATTTTCTGTAATATGGTAATCTTTTGGGTTTTTAATATCTGTTCTGACATCTTGCTTTATGTCATTGAAGGTTGATTAGAGAACTGTTTGAAGCCTTCTGCAGACCGGTTTAGGCCCCTAAGTTTAAGTTTTATCTTATCTTTTGACTCCTATTTAACCACCCACATAACGAGGAAAGGAACTGCAGTCGGTTTTCTGGTAGATTAAGGGTATATTTTACTTTATATATTTATTAGAATGGCAGTGAATGGGCTCTCTGTTGTAACTTCAAGACCTGTACTTGCCAGTCTTTGGATTACAAAAAAATAAAAATATAAGATAAAATAAAAAGAGAGAGAAACTGCAGGAACATACAGATGCTGCAAATGTTGGCATTCATTTTTTTTTTGTTTCCTTTAAAAAAATTTTTTTTTCTTTTTCCAGGGGGAGCAAGATCTCTGCACCCTCTGACTGAATCTTAAAACTTAAATATACTAACTCTAAGATCTCCATACTTTGTAGAAAAGGGACTACTGAAGACACAGATTTATTGGATTTAGTAAACATAAATTCCCAGTTTTGCACATTGTTTGATACTCTGGGACATGCATGTTAAATAATTACTATTATACCATGATAGTTATACTAATGGAAGTTAACATAAGCGACACCTTTAAATAAAACAGCGCTCCGTTGCTTATTTTTAACTGCTGTCTCGCTTATGTTAAACCCATTTAACATAAGTTTCAACGGAGAAAAAAAGCACATAAAGCAAGATCTCCGTTTTTTTCTATATTAAATAGACAGTTAAAAAAAAGTAGCGGGCGTTGCTATTTTTAAACTGTCTCGCTATATGTTAAAAACTCATTTATATAAGCGGATCTTGAAAGCAACGGAGATCTTCATTTCCTACACTGGCGCTAAATTGTACGTCTTGGTAGCAGTACATCAGAGACAGTTTTAAACCGAGTAACTTTGAGAAGGGTAGAACAGTATTCTACCATGTTAAACATTATTTAAATATAAATGTCTTTCTTTAATAAAAAATATCATATAATATAGCAAATAATGCTTCTCGTGTGTGGGTAATGCTAAATTTACCCGCGGTTGGCTTTGTTTGGTCTCCAGCCGGCCCTCCGGACCAAACCACCCACCCAGGCTAATATTGGCTAAGCGCTTAAGCTTATAAGAAAAGATGGAGTGGAGTGATAATACTATATCACCGTTGCTTATTGAGATGTCCGTTGCTTATTTTAAAACTGTCTCGCTATGTTAAAAAACATTTTTCACAGCTTAAACAAAAAAAATTATTTATTTATTTATTTAACATTTGTTGACCAGAACCTCTTGCTGTGAGGCACAACGTTAACCGCTGCCACACTGTGCCGCCAAAACGTATAATAGTAGTTAAGGATCTGGAACAAACTCTGATAAGTTAAGTTATAGTTATTAAATATTTTGTTGTGGAGAGAGAAGCACTAGAATTGATGTTGATTTAGGTAGCTAATGTTCAAGGTTGAACAGGATTTCAACTCGCTCTAATAGACAGTTTTTGGGGGGATCTGTTACAGATTCAGATGGATAGGGGTATTTTGAACTGGAACATGATCTATTGGTAAGGAAGATGAAGGATAGACAGCTTATTGAGAGATCATCTGGATGCAGGAGCCTGTATTGGACTATGGAGAGGCCAATGATTGTAATGGCTATAAAGATGCTATACAGTATAAGAAGTGTACAAATAATTGTCATAACATTTTAGGACAGAGTGGAACCTGTTTTGGCAGATTTACTGTAGCCTAAGAGCATGATACAGGGTATCAGGGAGCAAGGAAAGATCCAAGCTGAATCCAAGAGGTGACCGAATTTATGGATTTGTGTTGAAACGGGAATGGTTCATATTCTGGAAAAAAAGACGGAAAAGCTATATTACCAAAGGTAGAAGGATTCTGCAAATGTATTTCTGTTACAGACATAATGCAAAATGCAGAAGGAAATAACTTTAGAAAGTTTCAAAAGGCATTCTCATTGCCAGCGCACCACTTATAGTTGTTGTCATTAAGGATTCTGTATGGGGTTGGAAGACTGGCAGATGGATGGTTTTGTTTTAGTGTTGAATACTTTACATGGCATAGTGGACTCTATGAAAGGGTGGTAAATCTTATCTATGGAAAGAAAATGACAAATTGGAGGAGACAATGATGATAAATGTGGAGTACAGGAGTTTGAATTTAGAAATGTGCAACAGAGGGTAGGTATGAGGAGATGGACAATGGAAGAAAAAATAACAGGAGGGGCAGTTAATGTAGTAGTGCTTGTTACGCTTATTGGAAGACTTTGTAGGAGACAGAGGGATGGATCTGCACTTAGTACCTTTATTGGTTTTAATCAATGTATAAACAGTCTGAAACAATGCAAGGTGGACAGTTGTGTGGACCAAGTCATGAAAATGTTTAATGATTCAAGTCTAGGAATAACAGTAAATGGAAGAGCTGATGAGGTGTTTCAGATAGAGAAAGGCATCAAGCAAGGGTGCTGTTATATTGCATTGTTAGCTGTAACCTGTGTGAAGGTAATGGTGAGCAGGGTTGGGGGACATGGTACATTTGATAGAGTGGGTACTTAAGCCAATGATATAATAGTTAATTGCTGACATTAAACAATTGGGTGGCCTTTTTTAGACATCGGTCAGGAATTACGAATTAATTGGCTTAAGAACTAATACAGGGAAAATGATGGTATATGTTAGATAGGAAAATTAAGGGAGAATGAGTTTTCCCTGTAACATGTTGCTCTATGGGGTTTGACTCTAGATGGGATAGGAATTGACAACAGCTCTGCAGGAAAGTGAGGGGCAAGATAAAACAATATGTAGAAATCGGCGAGACCTTTATAAGATCTTATTTGAAAAAATATTGCTTTTGTGAAGTCAGTTTTCCTAGGCTTAGGCCGATCATCAGGAAGGGAGTTCTGTACAAAAAGGAGGAGGAGTTTGACAGTAATGACATCCCAGTGGTATATTTCCTGTTGGCATGAACCTCAAAATAGAGGTAGGAGAGATGAAATCATAATTAAGTACATTCAATATTAAATATGGCAGATTAACATAGACCTTGTGAAGTTGTAATTGGGTTAGTACAGATGATACAGAGAGAGTGGATAATAATGATTTGAAAATACGACAGTTGGAACTAACTTTTAGGAGCATCCCATATAGCAGAAAGACATTATGTATTGCAGGAGTGGACAGTAGCTATACTGAATTTGGTTTGGAAGAGCACCAGTAGAACAGTAAGAGGCACTATTACACTGCAGAGTTTAACTGCCTTTTTTCCTCCCCCATGAAAGGAAAGGGAAACTGTTCTGTCTTATCTACTGCAGTGCTTACTAGAGACTTGACACTCAGTCATAAGGATTTCTGTAAGTGCCCCTGGACAACATGGAGCATACCCAATTTTTTTAGCATTTAGAGATGAAAAAGGAAGCCTATTCCATAATTTAGACACTGACATATGAAATGAAGAATCCCTGATGTGATTTTAAGTAGGAATTCAACAGAAAGTCTGCAGTCCCTGACTTTGTGTGCATGGTCTGCATGGGGAGGGGAGATCCTGCTGGGGAAGACAACTGTCATAAAGGAAAAGAAGAAAATGTGTCAGGTTCAATGTCTTTTGGCAATAGATTTATTAAGTTCCACCCATAGAAAACACAAGTAAGATCCATTACTGATGGATTTACTGCACATCAGAAATAGTCTAGGGATCTAAACCTCTTTTGCAATATCGATAGAATGGTTTGGAGGGAATGGTATAGTCCACTGAGGATAGCGCTGCTATGGAACTTACTTCCTATCCACATAAAACAAAGTTCTTCCCTGTCAAATTTCAAGATCAGCTTAGATCTAGGGATAGGAAATGGAAAATTTACACCAAGACTGTCCCTTGTACTACTAGTAGAAAGCTGCAGCTTCTAAATGCTTCATCCCATTCATGTGTCCCCTCAAATTATCTATGGTATGTTCCCTGTTATTTTAATCTGGGGTAATATATAATTATTGACCATGGGATGGATAAGGTCATTCTATAACCAGGGTCTGTCTTACGTGATCAAAACTTTAGGTAATCGAATACCTAAAGGTTGACACCTAAACAGCGAAAGCTGTAAACAACAAACGGTCACTTCCGGAAATGTTTTCATAATTCGTAGA
This sequence comes from Protopterus annectens, assembly GCF_019279795.1. NCBI lineage: Eukaryota > Metazoa > Chordata > Ceratodontiformes > Protopteridae > Protopterus > Protopterus annectens. The sequence goes on along the minus strand of NC_056748.1, from coordinate 836,715,313 downwards.
AGTGGCAATTTTGGTGTCAAGCTTTAGGTATTCGATTACCTAAAGCTTCGACTATATAATATATACCCTACAACCAAATGGGATAAATTATTTCAAGCACAAAGAGGGACATTGGCTAGGCTTAAAATGACCCACAAGAGCAGCTAGCCTAGTAATTACCTATGAACATATAAGATGTGTTGTCTTTTAAATGCATATCCAGAAGCAAATTTAGCTCTTGTGTTACAACATTGCATGAGGAATGACTGGTATGTTTAAACTTAAGATTTGTAAAAACAAAGGTGACGTATAATAACGGTCAAACAGAATTCAATTGTTTTGTTTCTAGTATGTTTAGTCATGAATTTTAGTGCTTTACAGCATGGACACAGCTTATGGATAGTTTTAAACATGTCTGATTTCATGTGCATGTTAAATTTCAGATCTTGATCTAGGGTAATACCCAAAAGTTTTATAGAGGGCAGTACTATTCAGCTGTGTATTTTTCTTCATATTCATATGCAAAAAAAAGGCCATCAATTTATTTTGATGTATACCTAAAGAAATAAGTACACTTTGAAAAATGCTTTCATAGTCCTGGTTACAAAGCAAATGAATTGAGATAAACTATATAGGTGTATACGAATATGACTTTGTGACTCTAGAGAATAAAAGCCAGTTTTGGTTAATGTTTTCTGTGAGGTGAGGCAGGATAAGGTGTTATTAGCACTCTCTTAAAGGGGATTCGGAAGAATCCGTGGAGATGCAAGTGTAAATGATTAACAGTCCCAAATGGAGGAGCACATTTTATTGCTATAGATCAGTGTGTTTGTGAAAAAAAAAATAATAAGGAATCGGAATTAATATTTGCTCCACCTACTCCTTTGTTTAGTGTGTTATACCTCAGTAGAGTACATCCAGATGCAAAAAAATTGAAGTTCCTAAAATTAGAAGGCAGCCACATTTCATGTAAGGAAGATTTAATGAGCTGTTATAAAGAATAACGTTTGTATTACAGAGTATTTGTATATTAATAACGGCAGCTTTAAGATCAGTTTTGCTGTACTGGACAAGGGGCCCTCTGTGGATGTTAATTACAACAGTAATGGCAGGCTTGGGAGGAACATACCCAGATAATAGCAGATCTTTGTTTATAATGTCTACACTTCAAATGAAATCATGCCATAAAGTGAATTTTGAGCTGTAGACTTAATATCCTCTATTGTATGGAGGTAGATGAGATACCCAGTTTATGACAGAGTGACATAGAAAGATATGAGAACAGTCATTAAAAAAAGCAGCTCCTAGGCTGGGCATATGAAAAATAAATATTGTTACCATAACGTGTTAGAAAAGCAAGTAGAATGGCGGAGGGGCACCTGTGTGGTACATGGCAGATGCAGTTCTTCATTGTTCTGTATTACAAGACAAGAAATTTGGTGAAAGAGGAGAAAGTGGTCATTTGAAATAATGTCTGGTGCAACAGATGTGTTAAGGTATTATGAATGATGCAATGGCTGTTGCTGTGCCATATTTTGTGGCAGAGTTTATTATGCATGCAGAAATTTTAACTGCGTCTGATTGTTTACTGGAGTCTTAGCCTGGTAATGGCATTGCATAGTGAAATGATGAAGCAACTTGTCCCTAAAAATGTTGCTGCTGCTCTTGGGAGGATTATGCATTATTTGAAATTGATATTTGGCCAGCTGAAAATGGTTCTGTTTATCATTTGAGTATTGTAAGGTCGACAATAGAGATTTGGTGAAGAAGTAGCATGATGCTTGTAGCCATTTCATCAACTGGCGGGTGAAGTTCATTATTAGGTGCTTGATGTATTGGCATATGGTGTATGCGAAGAAGCTGTTAAATTCCTTAGAGTAAAAAGATATATGAAATTATAAACAAATTAGTGAGCGACAGAAGAAGAGGTCTTATACTGAAAGAACTGCCTTAACAAGATGATATTGTGGACTGGATTTATTAAACAAACACTGAGGCTTCAAAAGTGTTGTCCTTTACATTTATCAATGAATTAGAGAAAGTTTTGTAAACCAAGGATGTCTTGTACAGATTGTTTCTTAGTATGAGGAAGAATAAATGTTATGGGAGTTACAGTAGCCAGGGAGGTATCATATGGTAGAAGATAGCTCAGGGTTTACTAGCCTTAACTTCTCTTAGACTGCATTGAACCAGAAACTACAGTTTACAGATACTATTAAGAAGTGCAAGAGACAAAATTTTAGGTTAAATTGGCTTTTCTGACAGAAATGACAATTTTATTACCTAGTATGCAGCTGTTTACATATGCAAAATTGGCAATTCTCCCTTCAGGGGATATCAAGGTTGCAAGGAGTGGAAACTGAAGAAACTGATCAGTCAAGTCTATGCATCCAGCTAGTGCTGAGAACCTTGTGGATGCTGAGGATGAATTGGAAGAATATGAAGTTTAAGATAAAGTTCAACAGATTATGTATCCTGTGACAGTTTAATTGGTTGGAGAGGGGGCCTTTTTTCTTTGTGAATAATTGATGGACCCTTATTGAGGTGGAGGGGTTCAAATGGAGAGGTGAAAAGTCAGCAAGCAAAGGAGAGTAGTAGTGCTGAAACTGAATTCATCCTCAAGTCTTGGTTAGTATGTTCACAAGGTGGACTCTGTTTTCTACAAAATCTCACTAAGGTGACACTGATATATAGACTGTATTTGTATAGCACATATCATGGACAGAAGTAGGTCAAAAATTAAGAGATAGCTGGATGCACAAGTCCCAGGATAAAAAAAAAAAAGTGGCCAATCCTGGTAGGCACACTGGTGCCAGGACTGGAAAAAAAGTGTAGAATCCTCAAAATACGGAAACATTCCTACAATGTGGCCAGGCCAAGCCCAGGGGGAGGATGGCCCCGCTGTTGTAGAAGGAAGTATCAGTCCACAAAAATCCCAAAAACTGATAGGCCAAAGAAGAGCCATAAAGACAACAGAGTGGACAATTGAGGCTAAGAAAGATATTATGTATTGTTACTGTTATGCAAAAAGCCCAGAATTTCCAGACACAAGATATACGAAATGATTAAGAGAGAGAAATTAGAGGAAAGAAAAATACTTGCACAAGAAACACTGCCACAAGTTTCAAATGAAGATTTCAGTTCCTTAATACAACAGATTTGTGAAAAACAGTATATAGATCAAGAATCTTTGATCTGTTTGGAAAAAGAAGCATCTGTGGAAGTGCGAAAATAAACGCAACAAAATCAAGAGATATTTGAAAAGTATAAAAAAGAAATATGGCCATAGGAAAGAAAGAGAATTTTGATTTGGTGCAATATTTATGCAAAGGAGAAAGCCAAATGAATCAATATAAAGAAGGCAGCCCCAAAGATATTTGAAGAGAAATACAGGCAAAGGCATCCGGATATGGAAAATTTCACATTAAAAAAATATCACAAAGATGGAATGTAGAAAAGAAGATTAGTAAAGAAGAAGTTAAAAAAATAGAAGTTGAAGGTATGGAATTCCTGTGAAGTGAAGGATTTGGTGTAGAAGGTCTAACACAGGTTATATCACATCATGATGGAGTGAGTCCGCAAAGTAAGCAGAAGCTGGAAGATCAGGAAACATGAAGAAAAAATATGGACATGGGAAAGAAAAAGAGATATAATATGGTGTGATATTTATGCAAAGGAGAAAGCCAAACTAAACAATATAAAAAGAGCTGTGCCAAAGATAGTTGAAGAGAAATGTAGGCAAAGGAATCCGGTCATGGAAAATTTTACAATACCAAAAATAAGAAGACAAAGAGCAACAGGATAGAGGAATGTATATCCGAATTGAGGGGAAACCAGTGGAACAGGAAACAGGCGCCATATGAAGATAATTCAGAGCCTTCCACAAGAAGCCAATATAAACATTCACATGAAGGTGAACAGCAAGGGAAGGAACAGGAAACTCTGGTGCAGTAAATGTTCAGGAGCGATAGGCCAGTGAGTTCCCATTTGACAGAGCAATGGATGGCACAGGATGAAATTGAACAGAATGTGCCTCAGGGAGATACTATAAAACCTTCTATAGAATGCCTGCAGGAAATGGGAAAACAAGGTATGTGCCCTCAGTTTGGAAGAAAATGAGCTAAGAGAAGAGCTACTTGATTTAATAGACAGACAGATATATCAAGATCAATGAAAGAGATAGACTGCAAAAGGCTAATAAAACCCACGACATCAGAAGTCTGATAACAAATGAACACAGTAATTAGGACTGTTCATAGAGATTCATGCGATATAACAGAAGTAAACAGGATATATTACTGTGCAGCTAAATTAATAACTGATGAAGGTTTACCAGAAGAACGAAGGGTAGTGAGGGAAAGGAGGGGAGAAATCGAATACCATCATGGAAATATCGAAGAAAACTATAAAGCAGTTAAGAGAAGTGTCACTGTTAGAAGATTATAGAAGAGGGAACAGATCAACAAAAATACTAAGAAAGATAGATGTGATAAAAGTACTGTGCAGTATTAGAACAGACCGGGATCTGTCATGCACTATTGCAAATAAATTAAAAATTTCAGCACAGGTGGAAAAACATAGAAGATATGAAGATAAATATAAAGGAAAAGTACAAAATAAGAGGAATTTATTGATGATGCAGAAATGGGAAACAAGGTAAAAGGAATTGAAAGACCATCAAAAAGAGAAGAAATAGATGCATTTTGTAGAATTTTTTTTTTAATTGCTGGAACCTGTATTCTGAGAGACTGCCTTCCAGACTATGCAAATATACAGAGCTGAGTATATATATTTTTTGGTTATAGAGTTTAATTGTTGCTTAGATCTCTTTTGAAACTGTTGTCTCCCTGTTCTGAGAGACTGATGTGGAAATATACAGAGCTGGGTATATTTTTTTGGTTTTACAGTTTGTACTGTTAGTTGTTGCTTAGATCTCTGTTGAAACTTTGTCCCACCCACTCTCCCTATTTTTGGTTTGTAGTTTAAATTTGGTGGCTTTTGCAGTTGCCCGCCCCACTGTAGATTTTATCTGGGACACTCCCCCATTCCCATCTCTTTACCACATTCTACCTAATAAAGTCTTTCTGCACTTGCTTTTAGTCCTTTTTAATTTAATTGCATTTTTTAAACTGTGTTTGGTCTAATATTGCTACATACTCAAGTGTGCTAGCTTGCACTGCATGTGAATTGTTTTTACTACTTTTCTGTAAAAAAAAAAAAAAAAACTGTACCTGTTTCCTACCTTTCCTGTAAGTAGTGTTCCAGATACAGATTTGCTGTATCCAGGACTCTATGTAAACTTCTAAGCCCCCCAAGCCTTTCTGTGTTGGAGGGAAGCCTCTAGCTTATCAGTGGGAGTGGTAAGCACTAGGTAACCTGTCTACCACATAAGGAGTGGTTCTGGCCTAGAAATTGTAGTTATTGGCCATTTGGGCAATCTCTTCCATCTCTCTCAACCTTCTGATTTGAAAGCTTGCATTTGCACTTGTTTCTGTCCTGTAACTCGTCTAGTGCAGATACAGATTCTTAGTTTTAGCACTTAAATTTGCTTATTCATGCTCAGCACTTGCTCAGAACTTGTAAGCACTAAATAAGCTACTAATTACTATAGCACTCAGTCTTCCTCATTACCTAGAGGAAAACAATTTTTGTACTTTTCTCACTTGCTTAGAGAAAAACAGCTCTTGTACTCACTTTCCTCACTTATCTAGAGGAAAATAGTTTTTATTCAGGCATGTCCAAGGGTCAGCTCACAGTGTTCTCTCCTGTCTATCTGATGAATCGGGGCATCTTGAGGCAATGTAGAAATTGCCTCATGTACACAGACAACACTCTCCTCCTACTACCCAACACTACAACCTGTGAGAGATGCACTTATCTAGCCTATCTAGCTAAAGCTCTCTCCAACCAAGACTGAACTTGACAGTCATGAGGAGAAGGTAAACATTTGCACCACACATCAAATAGTCTCACTAAATCTACACCACCAAAATACACACATAGTAACACAAAAATATTCACTGACGCTCTCAATAATAATCTGTCTAAGCAACAGAGACCTCCAAAGCAGAAACGCAAGCAACCTCCATCCCCCAACACAACCCAAATGACACATAGCCCACATACTCAGTGTGCCACTCAACCACAGCCAATAAGGCAAAACAACGTACCCAACACACTAGTCATAGGTGACTCTATAGTCAGACACACTAATGACCCACTCACCAGGCTAAACAAGGTTACTGTCAGCTGCCTGTTGGGTGCCAGGATCCACCACATAACCCATGCACTCAGGTCACTCCACAAGTACAAATATGACTCTGTCATTGTCCATGTTGGTGTGAATGACCGGAGACGTACCTCCCTGGACTACATGAAAAGAGACATGGAAGAGCTCTCCAGTCTTGTAGCCCAGGCAGGTTTGACCCTAGCCCTAAGTAGCATTCTGCCTTCGCCCCGAATGATACTGCAGTACAAGGACAAAATGATTGACTTCAACAATTGGCTAAGCTTCTGGTGTCATTCTAAGGGGATCCAATATCTGTCTTCTTGGGATGACATGGTCGACAGACCATGATGCTTTGCCACAGATGGCCTGCACCTGTCGCCCCTGGGATTCCGGATACTGGCTAAGGCTCTTGCTGCCCCTATAGTGCCTTTTTCAGCCAAGGTGCAAATAAATTCATCACTGTAACAGGAACAGGCAAGTCTAAATCTCAAAATGCACTCACTCGAGGCACTTCTTAAAATGGAGAACATTGATATCTGTGCAGTGATTGAGACATGGTTCAAGGCTCCAGAGAGCACCCCTGCACTACCTCTATATATATCTGCTATAACTCATACCACACTTTTCGGCCATGTAACCTGGACCGAAACACCAAAGGCGGAGGTGTGTCCATATTCATTAAGGATATCCACACCTCCAGGCTAGTTGCTCAGCATAATGCATCCGAGGTTATCCAGGTGCAACTAACTCTGGGCAAAACAGCAATCCAAATTGTAGCTTGCTACAGATCCCCCACCATGCCCCAGGATTCCCACTCCTCTTTTCTTGATGTACTGGAAAATATTAGGGTTCAACCAAACACCCTAATAATGGGCGACTTCAACTACCCCACCATTAACTGGGAAAAATACTCATGTTCCAACCCCTTAGCTCAACGCTTTCTGGAATTCATGAACTCCAATGCCCTGTATCAACTTATCCACAACCCCACCAGAGGCAACAATATCCTAGACCTAGTCATTACCAACATGAGTGACCAGTGTTCCACACCTGAAGTCAACTCCTCGTTGGTCTGATCCAACCATAAGCTAATCACCCTTGATATCCACATCCCACCCCCACCCTCCATTAAGGAAACCATGGTAAAAAATTTCTCCAAAGCCAACTTCATGCTTCTTAAGGCAGAAGTGGTGAACTTCATGACACCCATGCAGATAGACAATACAGTTAAAACTGCTGAATCCTACACAAATGCACTCTATAAGCACTTACATAAGTGCATAGATCGTGCTATCCCAAACAGAACCAAGACGCTGTCCTCCAAAAAAAGGAAGCCAATCTGGTGCTCCCCTGCCATAAACAAACTGTACAACAGAAGGAAGAAACTGTTGCAAAAGAGAATAAAATCCCATGAGTGGAGGAGCTCCCTGGTCAGCCTCAGTAAGAAGCTGAGATCCCTTATAAGATCCTCCAAAGCTAGCTATGAAAACAAAATCGCCACTAATTCTAAGGACAACCACAAAGCATTCTATAGCTATGTCAAGAATCTCAATGGCAACACCCAGATCTGCTCTGAGTTACAGCACAAAGGCATGAAAATTACAGAATCAACTAATATTGCCAACATCCTGGCAGATAGGTTCAGTGCTAACTTTACCCCCTTCACACCCAAAAGGGCCCATATCTATACAGGAAGAATGCAGAGTCCCTGTAATCACAACTAGGCAGGTAAAAGCTGCACTCTCTAAAGCCAAAAACACACCATCCATGGGACCGGACAACATCCCAGGCTGCGTTTTACATGAACTTCAGAACGAACTGGCTCTCCACTTAAGCACCATGTTCAATATTAGCCTCGCATCAGGCTTTGTGCCCAGTGAATGGAACACAGCAACAGTTATCCCACTCCACAAAGGGGGAGCCACCACTGATCCCGGGAACTATCTACCTATTAGCCTGACGAGCCTAGTCTGCAAGGCCATGGAACGTATCATCATGGAACTCATAAACAAAGACATTGGTAACCTCCAAACTCTGGATCCCACCTAGTTCAGGTTTGTGAAAGGCAGATCATGCCTCTTGAACCTGATCGACTTTATTGAGGCAGTCACCAAAGCTGTAGATGAGGGTGAAGTGGTTCACACAGCCTATCTTGACCTCACCGAGGCTTTTGATACTATCCCCCATTCTGGAATTATAGCTAAACTCACTAAACTAGGTATAAATCCCTTATGTCACAAGATGGGTTGCCAACTGGCTCACTGACAGAACCCACACTGTAAAAGTTGCAGACTCCAAATCTGACCTCAAAGCAGTGACAAGGTTCTGTCCTGGGACCTCTCCTGTTAGCCTGTACTTCAGAGAAGTAGATACTAAACACAGAAGGCCTCTGGCTAATGAAGTTCGCAGATGACTGCAAACTAGGAGCCATAGTCAAGTTCCCAAATGATGTGGACATCCTACAGAAGGGCCTTGCTGAGACAGATGCCTGGTGTCAGAGCCATGGCCTCAAGCTCAATGCCAAAAAGTGCAGTCTCATCCCCTTTGAAGGTGAACAAGGCTGAGCTGCTGGGGCAGTGGAGTGATGCATTAGACATCCCTATTGCACATTCACCTCTTGGATATTAGCACAGAGATCAACGGAGAGAGAAAGTAATTGGGGTAGGTCCTAAATAGAACCTCCCCATGGATATGAATGGCCATACCGCCAGGATGCCCTCAAGATCTGTGTCGTCCTAGTCCTGTTGGGGATAGTCCAAAGGTTTAGGAGGTTTTTGGCAGAACTGGATATGATGTGGGGCACAGGACAGTATCTGTGGAAAAAGAAATCTAACTCTCCAAAAAAAAAAAATGTGAGGGTTACAGTGATATCTTGTGCTTTAAATGTATCCAAAAACAAATGGGGATGTTATAGTTTGAAGAGGATTGCTGGTGCATACACAGTGTAAAAATACAAAGTTTGTTATGCTTACTTTCTTCCTGGGGTTTACCATGGAAAAGTGTGGGGGTTAATAAATTACATGTAAAAATAATTTTCGACTTGCAAAGCTGATTATTGTGTGCATTAGTTGAATGGGGATTTTTATAATCATAAGTAGGCTAGATGTTTACAAAAATTACCAGAAGTCCGTTACAAGAGAAGTTATTATATGAATAGGACTATGTGTGCATTTGTAGGGATGAATGTCTCCAAGTTATTGATTTGATGTTACTAATGAGAATGACAGTTCATTGCTGTCTGCAGTAACTGAAAGGAGAAGTTTGACTATTACAAGTATACATAGAATGAAAATTACAGTGGTGCTTATTGCTAGCAGATATTGTTTAACGAGGGTTTTAAAACAGTTTATGTGCAGAAGGTGTTGTGTGTGTGTGTGTGTGTGTGCACAAAAATTATTTTTACCATATTTTTGCTTTGATGATCATATGACATGCACTAGTAAGTGTGAAAAAGGTGTTTGTTTTTTTTTTTTTTTTTTTGCTATTGCAACATTTGAAGGGGGAAATAAACTTTAAATGTAATAGTATAGATACAGAAAGTATATTTCCTGCAATGTCAATAGTTTGACTATGATAATCGGTTACCAAATGGGTATGTGCACATACAAAATAGGATGGAGTTTGTGGATATGGTGCCCTGGTTAGTAAAGGAATACATGTTACAGAAATTATAAAGATGATTGCTTTTGGAATTAACTTTACTTGTGCTGTAATGTGCACGCTCATATAGATACATGTTTCAGGGATAACATGGTGTATGATTTACTAAACCAATTTATAGGTTGCATTTGTAAATATTTGAAACTTTAATAAAGTTGACTTATAATTGTTTTTAAATGGTAGGGACCATGAAGCTAATTTTCCCTGATACACTATATGAGGGGCTGTTGTAAGTTTAGAGTAGACTCTATATAGATGATCACTGGAAGAAAGTGGAAGGAAATAGTTAAGAGCTAGTTATTATTATTTAGACTAAAAGGTGACCTGTATCTGCCATGCAAGGCATCCTTTGAATAAATACTGTTGGATTTACTGCACATCAGGAAGTCAGACTGTATCAAAAATACTTTGTCTAGGGATCTACACCTGTTTTGTCACATCAACAGATTAGTTCATAGGATGATACTAGGCTATTGGCCCCGAGGCCCTTATAAGCTTAGCCAAGAATTTCACCCATGTTCCCTCAATGTCAGCACCTGTTTCCCTTGTCCAGCAGGGACACAGGTGGGATCCGAGGGGTATAGTTTCTGTTTCCCATACAGATGTCCAGGTTCCTCTTAAAGAGGGTAGAGAGGTATTCTGCTTGACACGGAGAGGGAGTCTATACCACAGATGGGGGAGTCTTTGGGACACAAATCTATCCCACCATCGAGTTCTATTAATGTCAGAGACCAGGTTAAATCCTTGTGTGCAGGTTGCATGAGTGGAGTTTGTCTTAAGGATATGCAGCAACTCCAGCAAGGCTGGGTCTGAAATGGCCTTGTATGCCAGACTCAGGTCACCTCTGAGCAGTCTGTATGAGACTGAGTAGAGGGACAGGGCTTTTAGCCTATATGTATAGGATAAGTGTTTGAGACCCTGGATTTTCCTGGTAGGAACCTCTATGGTCTCTCCAACTGTTGCCTGTGCTCGGCAAGGTATATGCTGAAGGGAGAAATGTACTCGATAATGAGTCTGATGAGGAGTACAGGGATGTTATGACCTCTTTTAGGAGGGACAAGTATATCTTGCAGAGGATACTGCTGTTCTGGAGTAGACTCCCCATCCACATAAAACAAAATTCATCCCTATCCATATTCAAGTGCAGTTTGGATCTATGGATAAGAAATATGGATAGGAAATGGAAAGTCTACACCAGGACTGTCCCCTTCAGAGGTTGGCATAATGGTTAAAGTATTTACCTTACAAATACAATTTGCAGGGTTTGATTCTCACATAAGATAATTGGCTAGGATTAAAATGGCTCACAAAGGCAATTTAATATAGTACTAATCTATGAACCCATGAACTAATGGAAAGAGGCAGCTCCTAAATACTTTATCGCAAGCATGAGTCCCCTCAAATTATATGTGGTATAATCCCAGCTATTCTCATTAAGGATCATTTTTGACCATGGGATGGGTAAGGCCAGTCTCTAACCAAATGGGAAAGGTTAATTCAAACACTAAAGGGGAAACTGGGTTGACTTAAAATGGCCTGCAAGGGCATTTAGCCTAGTACTTACCTATGAACCAAGTTTAATTATACTATGTAAATAATATGGCATGTGCATGTTTAAAGAAGAATGTTGCCATGCTTTGCTTTGATCTTAATATTGTGTCTGCAAAATGTACGTGTAGGATAAGATAGTTTGTAAAAATTTTAGAGGACTTGATACCTACATGGAAAAGATGGAATTGCTAACATGAGATGTTATCTCTGAAAGAGAACATAAATAGGGGCATTCTGAACTGATTGATTCTATTGGATTATTAGTACCTGATCTGGATGGCGTGAGTATTGAAAAGGATTGCATGTGAAGTTGTTTTTTGTTCTGGAAGGTGGCTATAGCCAACTTGTATGAAACGGATGAGGTAGAGTACTGGATATACAGAGAGTTTTTTGGGATGAAACTATACTTGCTTGAGATGAGTTTGAATTGTTACAGTATGAAAGCTTGGAACTCAGCAGGGGACTATGTGGTTTTGTTCATTTCTGCTTTTTTTGCTCCTTAAGAAATAATTATGTCGGTAGAAGCTTGCTAGTGTCTTCTGATGGATGTGCCAAACCGATAAAATGTTAGCAGTGATGGATGTTAAAAATAAGGGATGAAGGAGATGGCTGAGTGAGAAATATTTTAGAAAATTATTTCTTGGACCCAAACATGTTTATTGCTTCTGATTTTGTAACACTATTATTTGAAGGCTGCACAGAGACTTCTGTAATTGATCAAATGTTACTGGCCTTCTTGAGCTTAACAAAAGAAAAAGCTATGGAATAAACATCCCATCTACATGGAGCAACGTTCATGCTTTACCCTGTTCAAAAGAAACCTTGATCACTGGATGGGAAATCGCAAATTCAGCCCCAGCCTGGCCACCATGTCTTTGATGTACAGAGGTTGACAGTAAGTAAATTAATCCCAAACTAACATACCACCTCACATAACCCTTAGCTACCTCTTTACTAACACACCCCACCATATAGGCATCTAGGAATTCGAACAAAACTGGGTTGGGTCACACAGCTACGCTTAAGACCCTGGTGGTCATTAATCTAGTATAAACCTATGAGCCTATTAAAAATGTTTTGACTGAAGCATCTGTTGGATTTCCTGACAGGCTTCATTCCAGTACAAACGTGGCTTATCATATCTGATTTTAGCTGCCAAAAATCAGTGGAATACTGATGAATGAAGAGTTAGGAATGATATGGTGTTTGAGTTCTCTGGAGAGCAGGGCCCTCACTATTAAGGGTAACCTGTAAGCAGTTGTTAATGGGTTGAAGAGATTGGTGAACTTTGATTTCAAATGAATTGAGTTATGTTGAAATATATGATTTGATTATTGCATGAAAAAAAATGGCTGGTTGGCCAGATTAACTTTCAGTAAATTAAGCTGAGGTAGCAAAGCTTGCTCTGTTGCAATTTGAATAACCCGCTTGTTAGTGTAGAGAATTAGAGATGAATGAGGTTTGGGAGTAGATAATTTATGAGTTCCAGCATAAAGGTGTCCAAGTGCAACTGGATGGGTAATGATGGTATGAAAACTGTCGAAAAATTGAGTTTTGTAGATGGAAAGCACTAACTAGAGGAATAAGCCAAAGTGATGAATTATCAATATATATATATATATATATATATATATATATATATATATATATATATATCTATATATATATATATATATATATATATATATATATATGTATGACTGATGGGATTATCATTTATATATATATATATATATATATATATATATATATATATATATATGAGTGATTCAAATTAAACAGTTAGTTTATTATGTTTTGAGTTGTGTATCTAGTATTGGATAGTTGGTAGCATGTGTAAGATACTAAATTTAATTTTGAACTGCCATTCTAGAATATCAGCACTCTTATTTTGAAGCCTAATGATGAAGGTTGTTAAATTAAATGGTTTGCAATGTACCATAATGAGACATTTATTGTGCTGAATGGGAGATACCCTAATAAAAAAGGTGTCATGATGCCATATGTAGTTGTTAAGATTCAGCCGGCCACAACCCCTTTTTTTCCATTTTTGCACATGGGGTTGGGGTGTCACTTCAACAGTAACAATCATTTCTAGAGTGAAGGTTTACACCACCAGATGGCTAGCTGTGCCACTCTAGTTCTTCCACACCACATATATGCACACACACTCACACCTATGGTCAATTTAGAGTGTCCAGGTCACCTACTGCATGTCTTTGGAATGGGGTAGGAAACCGGAGCACCGGGAGGAAACCCACAGAGAAGAATGAATGGAACTAGTATAGAAACTATATGTAGTATGATAGAAATGTTTCTAACAAATAATGTCTTCTTGTTTAACGGTCACCCATATTTACAAGTTTCAGGTGTGGCCATGGGGACTCCCATGGCCAACACCTATGCAAGTATTGTTCTAAATCAATGGGAAGAGGTATATGTATATGGTATAAAGAACTTGTATAAACAATATGTTCAGTTTTACCAGCGTTTTGTGGGTGACTGTTTTCTGATATGGGGTGGAGATGTTGAAAGCTTATTAGAGTTTGTTCAATATTTGAATAATAGTACAACATTTTTAGAATTTAAAATGAGTTATTCTGAACAACAGATAAGCTATCTGGATGTATTATTGTACAGAGGAGGAAAAAAAATAGAAACAACAGTGTATAGAAAGGATATACAAGTCAACAGATATACTCATGCTATGAGTATGCATTCTAAGCATGTGTTTCATGGAATAGTGAAAGACAACTGTTCAGAACAAGTAGGCTAGATACAAATATAGTGAAATGTAAGGAACAGATGGAAATATTCGCAAGGGAATTTAAGGAAAGGGGATATAATGAGACCCTAATATATAATAATATATGTGCAATATTGGAAGAAAGGGATAAACTAGCACCACCTGTATTCAGTGATGTTCCACATATGTAATAAAGAAGATAAACATCTACTAAGATACATTGCTACTCAGAATAGCTTAAGTCAAGATATAGAGAAGGCAATATGCAATAACTGGTGAATTTTAGCATCAGTGCCAGAACTCATACCTGTTGTAGGGGAGAAGCCAAGATTTGCACATAGGAATTGTTTGAATCTAAAGAGGGAATTATGTTATAAAGATTTTAGACTGAATAATAAGGAAGTGGTAGTCATGACTAAAAATGGGAGTATACCATGCTACAATTGTAGTCGCTGAAAAGATATATGCAGTAATTTAGGGTATAAACACCCTGTAAGTAAGGAAACGTACACGATGCAGTGTTATGCAACCTGTAACACTGAACTGATAATTTATTTGGCTATTTGCATGGTATGTGCAGGTTTCTATGTAGGTAAGTGCTTTAGGTGCTTGAAAGATTGTATAATTGAGCACAAATCAGAGGTGAGAAGAATGGTTATGACTAATGTATTAGTAAAGCATCTTATGGATAAAGGGCCAACATAAATTTAAAGTGTTGCAGGTATTACATATAGATATGAGAGGTGGGGACATTAATAATAGGCTAGATATAGCTGATATAAATGGATAACTATGTTAGAGGCAGATAGATACCCGGGTCTTAAATAATCTGGTTACTATAAAGCCCATTTTGGTAGCTAAACAAAAGCAATATAAGTGATAGTCTTGTACAAACATAAAAATGTTGGTGAAATATTTTATGTAAATGTTTTATTTAACAATGTGTCTTTAAGTATTATAAGGTTAGTTAATTAATTGAAATTATTTTTTTTATTGGTTGGTTGTGTCATGTGTTTTAGTGAAATGATTATTTAAACTGTGTTTAATATGGTACTAACATACTGATGAAGGGTGTTACCGAAAGCTTTATCCTGTGACTTGTGAATAAATAGAGGGCTGCTTTACTGTTTTTGCTTCATTTGACTTGGTAGTATGCATTTATTGTTGTCAGCTTTTCACAGATAGCAGTACAGAGCCTTAAAAGCTCATAAATGTGTAAATGGGTAGAAGGATGGCTGGGTGTCAGGAAGAAGAGACATAGTTAATGTAATCCTTTGGGAGTAAAGGGATATGGTTAATGGGGTTCCAAATGGGGAAGGGTTTGCCCTGGGGCAGTGCTGTTTGGCATTCTTCTTTTTGCTATTAGATGAATTTCGAAGATAATCAGCGTGCCTACAGATGATTCTATGTCAGACGCAACAATGGAAAATTGGGGAGCTGGCTAGCTATCTTATGAAACCGACAGGGTAGGCTAAAAAGTGGTATTTAAAGTTTGATGTGAAGATGTGTAAAATGCTTTAACTGAGATCACCTGGGATTTACTTTGAAATGGAATACTATCTTGGAGGAGTGACCCTAAATATTTCAGTTTAGGAAAAAGAGTTTGCTGTGAAAGTAAAAGTGGAAATGACATCCCCATATATGAACTGAGAGATACTGGGCTGTCCTTTTTTAAGACTAGGCTCCAGGAACATGGATGTTGTATTATTTACATTATGGATCCAACTAGAATAACTTCAAGTTTAAGTATATCAAGCAAGTTGAGGAGTCTTCCAGGGTAGTAAAGGTAAAGGAAGACATGGGTCTAAGTGAATGTTACAAGAGTTAAAGCTGTTATTAATAGAGGATGGGTGAGAAAAGGCAGGCATACATGTGTGCAGAAAACACTTGGAGAAAGCGCAAAAGCACTCAACATAAGAAAAAAAAACAGAGGAGGAACATGCCTGCTAGGCAAAGGCATAATGTAAGCACAGATATTAGCAGAACCTTTGCATACAAGGATAAATGGATAAATGGAACAGGTTACTTGACAGGTGGTGGATTGTAATTCTGAAAAGTCCTTCTAGAAGGCCTGAGATGGATAGAGTGCTAAGAGTAGGGACAAATGGAAGATAATTACTTGGTAGGGCAGACTGACCAAGACAGCTTGCCTGTTTCTGCCCTACCAACTACATATATTACAAAATGTAATGTATTATTCCACTAATCAGGAAACCTGCAACCTGGAACAGAAGACGTTTATTAGTCCACACTGCTGTCAAGCATTAACCCACCTCTGATTGGTCAGCCCATGTGTCCCCTCACCACCATAGAGTGGTCATTATCCAGGCATCCATCACTTTACTGCTGTAAGTCTAAACAGATGTGCATGCTCTCAAACCTGAGGGCCTGCTGTGCCTTTCTCTTTGGGTATGCACATTCTCATCCCACCCACTGTAGGCTATCACATGAACATGATGTGATAGAGCAAACTGCATGTTACCAGCCTAAATGTCCACTCTGCACACTTCCGCATGGGGTGCTAGCAGAACAGTGGAATGTACAGCTTACCTCCCCACAAGATTGGTGAGCAGATGTCAGTCTCTCATTTCCACCCCCCCCTTTGCCTGGATCACCCAGCTGCAGAGCCACTAATCAGTCATGGGTATTCCAAGTCCTAGTTAGGACCTCATTGCTGTATGGCATGGGCCAAGCTTATCAGGAAAGAGATTTCCGCATAAGCATGAACAGCAGCTGTCACAGCTCCTAGCTAGATCATTTTGCTGTCCTTGCTTCTTTTGCTCATTTTAATTCTGGGTCTCTTACTGTTCAACTTACTCCTCTGTTTTATCAGTTTCTTTGCCTTGAACCATCCTTGGCATCTAAGCCTGTAGATAAGCTTTTTCTGAAGGTGGTACTATTTGAAGACCCCCTAAATGAAGCTCCCCATATTGTACCCACATTTTTTGATACAACTATTCATATAAATTTGAGTTGGCTTCTTTAGTTTATTTGAGGGTTGTCAGCTGTAGTTCCTGTGGTACAGGGTGTGAGTCCCTCAAACCTTGTATGTTTACTGTGCGACTCTGAGTAAGTCACATAACCAAACAATGTTTTAGTAAATACGTATGAAGCTGTGTTTTCAAGATCAAACATGTTAGGTGGTCAGATCAAGTTTTTGTTTCCATGCTCCCAGAATAAGTTGTGGAATATGGCAGATAACCTAACTATTCCTATTTGTCTAACTTGACTGCACTGGGTTCTGTTATGATTCATTTAAAGTCTACCAATGACTCTTTAAGAGCACATTCTGTTGGGGAGATAGCTTAATTTACTTTCTTTAGAGCAGTTCCACTGATTGAGTGGGTATGGAGAGAGGGCATTAATACTGAAAAGAAAGGTCACTGGTCTTCTATGCATGCATTTAACAAATGATGCAAAAGGGATTACCAGCCTAGTGGGAGAGTCCACTAATATAACCATAATAGCTCTACAGGGAATGTAATCTGTAACCCTCACTCTTGGTATGGGATGTATTGCTTAATAATAATATGCTAGCTACTGTCCATCCTGGCTATGAGTTGGGTATTTGGCAACAGGGACCCACATGAACACTGTATGGTTTGCTCCCGTAAAACTTGACTCTGACTTCCTGGTGGAGTGAGTGGATTCACAAAACTTTTACTCCAGATGGGGACTGAATGGGCTCCAGAATGTTTGCCTTGGTGGGGAAATAAATGGGACTTGATCTTGCTTCCTGCAGCAGGAACAGATTGTTTTGTGTGTAGAGGTGTCTGATGGTAGCCATAAGAGGGGGAATTAAAAAAATAAAAAAGTCTGCAAACTGATGATGATCTTTGGAATTAGAGGATTTTTACATTGTTATGAAGGCAAAAAGGAAGGAAAGTGCTCGGGTGGTTTCCAGAGTTTAGTTTCTTGCAAATATTTCTACTTGCGTAAATGGTTTTCTGCTTTGATGCACTCAGTATTTTCCTTTGCATTACAGACATGCGCTTGTATGCTATCTAACAAACTAAATTGAGTTAACTTTAAAATCAAAATTGCTTCATACAGTAGGCTCACTGAAATAAAATCAGTCAATAAATAAATCACTGTTACCTGCTTCTATTTCATAGACCTTTCTGCTAGTATATGTTAAACCACACCCGTGTGTCTGTGTGGAGAACATAAAATGAGTACTAGTATGAGCTACATTAGTGTGCACGCAGAAAAGGAAATGTGTACTTTTTGTCAACTTAAATGGATGTGTGCACAATAAATGTGCATATCATCATTTTCACTGATAACTTTCTGTTACTAATAAATCATTTTAGCCTATCATGAGACTTAGTACCTGTAGTATCTTGATATTTTTATGCTTTCACTACATTTTGCCCATTAAGGTACATGAAGTACCTAACACAGAGTATCTACCAATGTGTAGCAGATTGTTTGCATGTCACTACATCAGCTGGTATTTTAGCCACAACTCGTTAATGCTATAATTTAAATCTAGCATCGGAGAATGTCTTTGATGAGCCAGGAACTGGGTTTATCCTCTCCAATACCATTTTTTTCTTGTCAGGTTATACACTGATGCTCAGTGCTGGTGCATTTTGTAACACTGCACTGCTTAGTCTTGAACCTGACTTTTTTCTGTCAGTTGCACAGATTGTATCTCATTCCTGATGTACATTGTTGAGAAGCTCCAGTATTCAGTGCCTCGAAACAAATTAGTAAAAGTGTCCCTGTGGTCAAATGATTAGTCAAGAACCACAGTGGCACTAGCAGCATTGCTTCATATAGGAACATGATCCAAAGCATTGCCATAAATGCTTGTTGTTGGGTCCTAGTCCCTGCTGATGTTAGAGGGACAACTGCTTACCTGCTCTGAAAAAGAAGGACGGCTGCATTTAAGATCTCTTCTTATAGGGACCTGGAAAAGGGCCCCCATGCACATCCCCAAGTCCCATCTGAGATACCATCATAAGGAGACAGCAGATAAGGGGTTGCTTTAGTCTAAATCATGGCTTGGTGGTATGGTGGCTTACTGGTTAGATGTCTACTTGTAACTTCAGAGACCAGGGTTCAGTCCTATCCTTCAGTAACTGTCTGAGTGCTGTTTGCACCTATTTGGGGCCTGTATGGGTTTTCTCTGTGTTTTTTTGGTTTCTTCTCTCTTTCAAAAATATGCTGACAGACTGGTTGTACTAAATTGTTATAACTGTATTTACCCTTGCATTATGGCCTCACAATACCATATTGTAACTGAAGTATCTCTGGTCCAGTCCACTTACATGGTTAGCAAAAGGTAATTAAAACAAATAACCCCCTTTTTTAAAAAAAATGGCCTTCCAGCCTCTACAGGTGCTGAACCTCTCCTTAGCTAGCAAGAGCTGATGCCTACACCCATTCTACTTTTCTGTGGACTGTAAGACATGTTGGAAGAGGAGTGAATGCTTAGCTTCCACACTACTGGTACTTTCTTGGGTGCAGGCATTGCCAACCACAAGTTAATAAACTGCAGCTGTCTGAAAGCTGGCCTGCTCCCAAGTTGTGGTCTCTGAAAAGGGTTTTCTTCCCAGGGTCTGTGTATAGGTCATCAGGGTCTGATGACCCCTATTGATGTTGGTCTGTCAAATTTACCTGTAGCAGGACACATGGTAAGAGGCCTAGACATCAAGAAAATGTTTGCCTGGTGAGTGCAGGATGGCCAACTTGGTGAATACGGCCTGCTGACAGCCCAAAAACATCTTTTACTTGCATGTTACCCTTGTCCTGCATTCTCCAAGGCAATAGCTTCTTGTCACCCAACATCCATCATGGGTCTGTATGTGAGTTTGCTGTTGACGCAAACAGCTGACAATAAACTGTCACACAGATCCCTTTGAAGAGTCTGAGGACCTAGGGATTTACTATCTTGGAGAGTGAAAAAAAGAGCGAGTGCGTCAAGGGCAATGACTCCTCCCCACCTGACCTTTTCTTTGGAGGAGCCATGAGACTTACATGGTCCTTTATGGACCAGTCTTTGTCCCCCATTATTCCTGTTAGCACAGTGCCTATATGAGGTAAGGAGGAGGATCTGCCCCCAGGAACCCCATTATGGAGGTAGTAAAAAAGATGCCATTATTAAAGACCAGAGGTAACCAGGCCTGTCTCCTGCAACCATTAGTAAGGTGGGTTCCATTTATAAGCCCCTTGCTGAAATTAATTAATCTCTCACCAGGCTTCTTTGGGATGACTCCTGTATGAACTCTTTGGTCCAGTATAGGTTCTATGGACTGCATCATTTTGTTTCCTTGCCACCAGATGAAAACAAAATATTTAGACATATGGCAAAAGCTTAAACTCGTGGGGTCTAAGGCTCCCAACTACTCATCTTAACTGTCTAAAATTCAAGTCCTTCCTTTTGACTTCACCTTGGAAAAGTTTGCTGATCCCACCACATATTGGAGGAAGGAGATGATGAAGATTATCTACAGCTTCCACAATGGGCTTTGATGTGGTCTGTCACAAGCTTCGCTGCATAAATGCTGTATTGAAGACCAAATGCTTAAGTATGTGCTTATACAACGTGGTGTGGTTAAGGCTGTACACCCTGGAGGAGAAGCTTATTAATGTCATTCTGGCTGCTCAGTTCAAGGATAGAAATTCAGTTTTCCTGGCCTCTTAGAACCTGTTAAGATGAAAATAGCCTCACCCCTCATGGAGGATCTTTGATGCCCAGATCCTCCCTCTTCCTTTTCTAGCCATCTCCATAACAGGAATAAACTCTCCTAGTAGACTGAAGAAAAGTGACTTAAGGATCACAAACTCTTGCCTCATTCTCCTGCGGCCATTACTCTAGAGCATGACTGCACTGACCTTCCCACAGCAGTCCTGACTACAGTCACTGGTGACCATTCTGAGTTTGCTGTGACTTTAACTCCATCACAGTGAATCAGTGGATTCTTGTACTAGTTGCATTTGGCCCCAACTTTGAGCTCCCTGGTTTCCCCACTAGAACAGCAATGCTTTTAGAGATCATATACTTGGAAGATGAAATCTTGGGACAGGTCCAGACTCTGGCTTTGAACGTTTCTCTAGATGCTATGCCTCATTCATAGCAGGGTGGGTGGTTTACACCCTCTTCTTTCTTGTTCCAAAATAGATGAATGGTGCTTTTTCTATCCTGGAGTTAAGTGACTTCAAATAGCTCATCTGGCACATTATGCTGTGGTTGGCATGTCTCCATGGGGTCTTCTCCCTACTGGTAGAGAGTACCTGTGTGATGATGCTGGACATGATGGTCATCTTTCTGGTTATCAGTGTTTCCTGTCCATGCAGGGTATACCACTGGATTACTTTGGATGGGCTTCATTTCCATTTCAAAATACCAGGATTTGGGCTTTCTTCATTGCCAAAAAAGTGTGGGCAATAATGGTAAAAACCTTGCAAGTGATTGAGCTGTACATGTTCCCTTATTTAGATAACTGACTCCTGGTGGCCCAGTCAAGGAGTCCCTAATAGAATCCTTGCAGCAGATATTCCCTGTGGGTGAATGTAAATTGGGAGCTGCTTTATCTGAGTGCACCTCAGAGGAATGTATTTATAGCAGTGTAGCTGAAAACTATGTAGTACTATTCATTACTCCCCACGGAAATGGCCTCTAAAGTCTTGACTTTGGAAGTCTAATGAGGATGCAGTGAAAGATTCAGGCATGGACACAAATTACAATGCTCTTCATGATGCTATTTGTACACATGAGAATATGGGGATTGCAGAGGGCTGTAAGGTTAGCTGCATAGTCACCACACACATGGAGTCTACCCAGGTATCAGATCCATGCTTCTTGACTGTGAAATCTTCCCAACCTTGTGGTTGACCTTCCATTACCACAGCTGAGTCCATCACATGTCCTGATAAAGGATGCTGCATTGTGACAGCAGGAAGCTTGTCACTGTTCCATAGTGGTTCCGGTAATATGCTGCCACCTGAAGAGGGATGCTATTTTAACCAATTAAAGGTGTGGAACCTCTCCTGGTCCTATGAGCTTTAAGGAAAAACTGCTTACTGGAACCCTTTTAATTTGGTCATAATAATTCCTGTTGTGTAGTACTTAAACAAGGAAACATGAGTTTGTACCCTTTCTACAACTGATTCTGTTTGTGTATGTGTCTGACACTGGGCCATTGATAGGGTCATCACTATGTGTTTCACATCCCAGGGGAAATTAAAGGTCTACTAAAGGTTTCTGAGCTGTTCTCTTAATTCTTGCCTGGAAATCCAGATCCAGAAGCCATGTCTAGACTGGGCTTCACAGACATGGGACACTCCAGAGATCAGTCTGTTTTCCACTGGAAAAAAAATGACATTGATCTCTTTTGCTTTTTTCAGCAAACAATTGGGAAATCTGAGATGGAATCATTCTCTGTCAATAGCAGGGGAGACTCCTTTGAGTTTTTTATATTAAGGGAAAATGAAAAAAAACTTAATTTATGTCACTCATTGCTAGCTATGAAGAGCGTGGTTCCAAGTTTTCATATCCGTAGTGATACAAAAAATCTGCTGGTAGAAGCCAAGGGTGTGTGGTGAGGGTGATGACCACCTCTACTTTAGGGTCTGATTTGTGTTTTAGAGTCAGAGGTTTTACAAGTTCTACTGGATACATAATGCAGCAGTGAGTCCCACTATTACCAAGAACAGTTAAGCAAGTAACTCATGCCTGAAAAATTTTAAACACACAATATTGTTGTTTGGGGGCTTTGTCTCCTGCATCTTCCCCAGCATGGGGACTTAGTTTCCAGATTCTTTTGTATCTAAATATACTAACTTCAGAATCACTCTACTAGAGAATAAAGTGAATAGTTATATTTTCTTATAAAGCTAAGTATTCATTCCATCTCTTATGTTTTGCAGTATTTGACTAGTATATTTAGAGACTGAGGGTGATTTTGTCTGTGGGTGTATTTTTAAACATTTGAAGTATTGCCCATTTGCTAATGTATATTTGTGTGTAATCTTCATAGTTTAAGGACTTACTTATGCAAAATGATATAGGTCTTCCAAATGGTGTCAGAGAATGAATTGTTCCACCATCAAGGTACATGTGCTTGCTACTTCTATCCATTGTGATCTCATGGAGGACAGAGTTACAGTGCACTGGCTAGTTAGGCAGTACTTTAATTGATGCTGCATGTCTGTCCACCTTTTATAAAAACCCTATGAGATCTGAATTTTGTGACTAACAGGGTTGTCTACCCAAATTCAAATTCAATGGCTGGGCTGTACTGAAGTCCCAGTCATGGAAAATGCTTTTTCTGGAGACTTTCTGTTGTCCTGTATACAGAACCATATGTGGTTATTCCATCAAACTGGGTATCCCTTAGAATCATCCCATGCTTCCTTAAAATGTATTTCTGATTTTACTTTGAATCACTCCGTTCATCTCCATCGGATGAGGAAGAGAGCTGCTCACAGTCAAAATGAGCACTGTCAAGTCCATACTTTACCTGAACTTGGTGTGTTAGTTTAAAAAAGCTGAACAGATGTTCTTTCTGGGAAAGAAGATCTTACAGTAACCAGGCAAACCCTTTTCTTGATTTGAAAACAGCATTACATTCTGATGTCGGGTCTGCTTATTGCCCATCATGAAGACACTGCACTTAGTGGCCACTCCATTATGACATGACTGGATTCACTGCTTGCTTCAAGAATGTCTCTGTTGTAGACATCCATGTTATGGACACTTGGCCTATAGTACACACATTTTCCAAACATTACTGAAATGACTGTGACCCTAGGAATCCATCTTCTTTTGATGCATCTGTTTTTATAAATCAGCCTTCTGAACCTCTGCATTTTAGCTGTCTTCTGACTCCTTCCACCCCAAGGACATTAACCATTAAATATAACTTAATAGGCCTTTTTATCAGATATGCTCTTAATGTGTCAGTTGTCCTGTAATGGGATGATTCTTGATGGGTCTTGGATAACCTTCTGCATGTGGATGACCCTTCTAAACCAGTCCCAGCAGTAAAAGGCCCACAAAACTAGGGAAAATGCACATTTATATATATTACTTGTTAACAGCTTAGATGTTAAATCTTCATTTCCATTTTTTGATTTGCAGGTTATGTATTCTAAATTCACTGGGATGAAGTGCTGGACTAAGTAGTTGGAATGTGACACTGTTCTATGTGTCACAACCAGGTCTACAAAACTGAGGAAAAAAAGTGCAAACTATGATTGAATGCAGGCATTCCCCCATCGAGGATCCCTTTTGTACAGAAGTCAATTATTCTAAGAGCAGTGCACTATTGAATATTGTTTGCCTGAACATGGTCACTTTAAATATAATAAACTACTCTGGGTAAGCAAAGTAACTGTGAGACATACCAAAACAAAGCTAGACTGGCAATGTTCATGGAGATTCCAAGCAATATTTACTTTCTTACTGCACTGAACAAGACAAAATCAGGATTAAACACTGGTCACTGATGATATTTAAGACTTGGGTTATGGGTGTCTAGGGCTAAGTAATCACTGTATAAAAGCTAACCATACTGTGGAATGACACTTTAGACATAATCATGTTTATGGATGCATTTTTGAACTAATATTACAATATATAATTAGGAATGCTATCTGTATGGGGTAACCATCTTTCATTCTTAACTTATACTTTATGTAGCACTGAGCAGATTGCACTTAAAAATATTATATACATAGTTTCATACAGCTGCTGAATATAGCATTACTTTTTATAAACAAATTAATTTGCATTTGTTTCTGTTTGCATTCATGTTTCCCCTTTATGATGAAATATTGTTCTTGGATTCTTCACATCTCATTACCTTGCAAAATTCTGTTTTGAAGACTCATTAAAAAAAAAAAAAAAATCACAGAGCTCTCTGATTTAATAGCAATAGCAGTATAACCCACCACATCACGTATTTGGTCATGCATCTCAGCAAAAGTACTAGTGATAATTTCTTTATGTACAGAAATATGAATCTGAATTTACACTGAAGGGAGTAAAGTGCAGGTTAAAAAATACAGAGGATCAATGCTCGGACACAGTAAGACTTTGATCAACCACTCTTCCATTTACAGTTGAACTGGACATGTTAAAAATGACAGCTCTTGTAAAGGTATTTCCCAAGCTGACACACAATCCTTCTGGGTATATATTACTTGTTAACAGCTTAGTCATAAGCAGATGTAAGACTCTAAAGAATAACGACTTGACAAAGTTGACATACGTTTGTTGGTATTTTGTCATGCATTAGTACAGTGTACAAGTGAACATATATATATATATATATATAGACAGGCAGCATTGTGATCTCCGTAGAATAATTGGAGTTCCTGTGTATCTAGTGGGTAAATAAAATAATTTTATATTAAAATACCTGTGAAACAAAACATACGTTAGATAATGAACAAAATATCTGTTGGATAATATACCAAGAACCAATGTCCATGCAAATAGAAGAACCAAGCATCAATCTAATGGTGTAATACTTTCATTTACAATTTATTAGCAAACTGTTGCAGGATGTATACAATACACATTAGGAAATAAGCAAATGGGAGCAAGCCTCTAGCAGCATTTGGCCTGTTGCCCTGCATCCACAACACAAATTTCTATAATTATCAAGGAAACCAACTTTTTGTGGGCTGTGAACACACTATTGTTAATGGCAGGGGAGCTGTGATGCAAGATGAGCAAAAGAGGGTGAAGTTGTAAAATAAATTTAAGCAAAAGCAAAAGATTTAAAGCAGACATTATAAGCAATAAGACAAATATTAGGCTATGAAGATGTTAGTACTGGCAGAATGGAAATGGTGTTGAGATGGTACTAAACTATAAGTTCCATATTATCACTGAAGGTTTTATGATATGTAATGAGCAGTTAACTCTATCGAGTGATTATTATCAAAATTTGTATTAATATGCATGTCATCATTTTATGGCATAATTCTATACTTATATTTGTTTTTCACTTATTGTAAGACTGTACATCGGATGATCGTCTTGTTATATTGTTAAATAAGTATTTTAAGTTATTCACCGACAGTTTATTTGGGTTGTTTCAGTGCAGAAATATGATAGAGTTTTGGGCAACATAATGAATTTCTACAGGTGGAAGGAATACATAAAAAAGCTACTGCATCTTGATATGGTAAGGGGGTTGAGCAGTTTTGCCAGTTTATACTTCTCAATCTTTGCTCTCCCTCATCTCTTTTCTTCTTGCTTTTTGTACTGTTGTAAAATGCCATACCTATGTAGTTCTTATTTTGCATTTATAATAGCCCTAGGCCCTGACTTCATTGGTACATAGGTTCATAGGATGGTACTAGGCTACCAGCCCTAGGGCCTATACAAGCCTAACCATAATAATTCCCTGGCTATTTCTTCCCACAATATTTAGATAGTTGCAGACAGTGTATCACTTAACAGCATTATTAATGTTTGCATGTTTTGCTGATGTGATATAAATTTATATCCTGAGGTTTTATTCTATTTCTACTTGCAGCAATCTAAGTGGTACACTCCATATTAGAAACTGATCACTTTAACTGGTTGAAGGGACCCATGATAGCATATTACAGGCAAGGAATGTGACGGATATCTGTGAACATTTTCTGTGAGTTCTGATGCTACAAAACAGATTCACTGAAAGCACCTTTTAGCAAATGCAGAGTTTGCTGTTTTCAATACTGTTGCACAACTGTGCACTTGGTATATACAAGGTGGAGAGTAGAGAGGTGCTTGTTTCCCTTGCAAAAAAAAAAAATCTTTCTTTCAGGTTTGCTAAAAGTGTTTTTCAAAAGATTTGCTTCCTAGCATTAGGTTTTATAGAAATATCATTTGTAGATTTATCACCAGTCTATACAGGTACTGTATATGTGGTTGGCTTTGCTGAAGAACATTCGCAGATGGTCACACACATTACATGCACCCAGGGCTGATCCTCTGATAAGACATCATTAACTTGAGGATACAGTCTGATTCAGTTTAGCTAAATATGTCATATCGGTAGCAAAGAAAGATCATGTAAGCTATCCAATATGTAGTTTTTGGAGCCCAGAAAATAAGGCCATCAGTCCACGTGTGTTAATGCATATCGTGTAGACTACCATTTAGCTCCGTGGCCACTCTTTTTTGTATTCACAAGCATCGAGTGCTTCAAAATCATGTGATGTCTTAACTACGCATACTACATTGTGTAGCCTAAAAATAGAAAGAAATAGCATGACACTCATTATAAAAAGCTATTTCAAAGGTAATATTGTTGCCACCTGTAGCTGGAAATGGCTCAGAAATGCAGCTGTGTAAATATATTTGTTTGTCTTGAGGAATTTTTCCAGACCAGACATTCTAGGACAGTGGTCAGTGTGGAGAGGAACAATTGAATACGCATGGGTAAGTGGTCATGGTCAGAATATAATGTATCACATGATGTCAAGCTGAACCATATTTAATACCTACTGTTCTCAAAACTGCTAGCTCTACAAGAAGCAAAATGTTCCACAAAATGGCAATGCAGTATTGTTGCAACTGTATTAACAGTCTACGGCAAATATAAAGCTAGAAGATATGACAGAGACACAAGGGGACATGTTTGTTTTCCCATTTACAAGTATGAAGCATTGTGGCAGAACCACCCATAGGGAAATGTGTGAAATGACTGGCACCTGAGGTGAAAGTTAGTTGTCTAATGCAGGGACATTAAAATGATTTACCCCAGGAGCAAATCTGATGAGAGCAGCATGAAGACCCTTTGCTATTTTTCAGTACTGTGTATTGAAGAAGAGAGTGACACTACAAAGTCATCCTTTTCTACTAGAAAATTATTGGGTTCCATGCATGTATCTGAGCATCTTTGTGACTTGTAATTCACTCAAATAATACTTCATGCAGTAATGTTTCAATGTCTATTAGTGGATGACAGCTACTGTGCATGACTGTTTCCCTTTGATAAATAAGGTGGCAAAGAAACAATAAATGTATCAAGAGAGATTAAGCTTTAGGGGTGGAAGACTGAGACAGCAACAGTCTTTTTCTTTGAGGGAAAACATTAGCATAACAGTTTGTTACTTTTAAAACAGCACTTAATTTACAAAACAAACATTTGCTTTTTCATTTAACTGATAATAAATGCATATCTGACCTTGTTTTTTTTCATTTTATATTAACATCTACATTTAGAGACTAGGCATTTTAAATAAGCACCACATTGTTAATATTACATCTTGGGAAACATTAACAAGGCTAAAAATTCACATCTGACAAAAATCTTGCAAGCATAATGCATGTTTATCACTCACTTCTAAACAGATAATGCTGTTTAATGCAAACTTTATGGTTAGAAGGGATGCTGTAATATAACGTATGTCCTTAGTTAGGGACAGCATTAAAATGGAAGTCTTTGTTTTCATAGAGTCAGACGTTCAAGCATAAGAAATGACATGTTCAGATAATGTTTTGCATTCTTGTACTTTAATCTACTAACAGAAGTCTAACTAATCAAGAAGGTGATGTAGTTATGAGGAAAGGAGGAAGAGGCAGAACACTGTAGCAAGTTGCATGCTGTTGAAGTCATTGAAATGTTTAGCAACAGAAAAAAAGCCAGACATCTCTTTCTCAGCCACTGCAGTTAGGAAAGTAAAACAGCCCAACACCTAGTCAGGGTCTTATTTAATTGTGAATTTTAAGTGTGCTTATGTATGATACTAATAAATTTGGGGTAGAGAGTTAGTGTGAAATCATATTAGGATGGAGAGCATAATATTTGTTACTAGTTTCTCTGTTAAATGAAGAGACCACCAAGGTATCAGTTACAGAGGATTTTCAAAGGTAAAAAGGTCACACACACAAATACCCCCCCCCCACAGACCATTCCAGCTTCTAAGCATATTATTTGTGATTTTTGATCTTGATTATAATATAACACACAAAAATTGGACAGATGCATAATATCCAGCATTGGGACATAATCCACATCTTAAAACAGAGAAAGCTACTGAAAAATGCATTACATCTTCTGGAATACCAGTGAAAGCCACAATCCAAAGTGTTTATTTTAAATATTTTTCTCTGCAACTTAATTACTCTGCAAAGCCCATGAAAGCTACCATGCACTAAATTATATACTTGTATGAACGATCTATGCTTTCTTTAGTGCAAATTTTGTTTTGTATATGTTATTCATCTAAGTTATTATGACATCATAACTTTTGAAATTCTGTCAGAGAAATGATTAAACATGATCACTGTTAGAACACGCAAAGGATAGTGATGCCAGTGCAGAATGTGAGACTCTAATACCACAATAAAAGCAACACTTAGCCTAAAACAAATGTTATAGATAAAATCATTCATTTCTGCTTGAAAATGTTAATACACTCCTTGTGCTATATGGGTAGCCCAATTTATATGAGAGATGAAAAATTAAGAGATATACTTTGGGATACCCCTTGTAATCAGGAGCACTTGAGAGATATGTGCATGAGCAACTTACTTTCAAACAATGATTGTAGCAGAATAACTGTATACATGTATGTGTATATGAAATCTTTAAGCATAAGCAAAAATACGTTGATATTTACTTCACATTTGTATATAGACTTAAACATATATGTTTAAGCAGAAACAATTTTTTTCGTCCTCCGATATTAGGACAAAACTGCATTTAAGATGTCTGCAGCAACAGCTCAAAAAATGGATACACTGTCTTGTTTGTTTTGAAGTTAACATTACACAAATGAAAATTATTTGTTTCAAATGTAGTTATGGCTCAGTATTGGTCATTACTGAAGCAAACTGTACAACTTTTCAGGTCTGTAGCTACTGTATACAAGAAGCAATTCACACACAACAAACTAAGCAGAAAATAATAACATTTTGGAAGGATGATCACTACACATACACTGAAGAGCCAAAGACACATTTGGACATAACAGATAAAAAACACAATTTAGTCGGTTACCCCTACCACACACACACACACACACACACACACACACACACACACACACACACACACACACACACACACACACACACACACATGATATTTGATATTTATGTTTAAAAATGATCTTTTAGTTTGGACATACAGAATAATGATATTAAACATAACTGTAAACAATTCACTAACTAAATGGAAATACACACACTATGAAAATCTGTCCTTTACAAACAGTCCTGGGGTATTCTGGTAGTTGCTGCTGTGAGGGGGTGGTGCATAGAAGCACTAGGACCTTTCCAGAAGACCATCCAGTGGAGGAAAAAAATGAATTTACTGGTTCTGGAACTAAAAATTCTTATTTCTTGAGTCTGTAATTAAAAACTTAAAGCTACACTGCCTTTCTATGACATGCACTTGAAATGTGCATAATATATTTAAGATATGCATTACTCTGAGAGCTTCTCCTTACTGTATTTGCAATACAGCTTCCCACAATGTCTTATTAGTATGCACTTGCCTCCATACCCAAAATACTTGGTCATTTGAATCATAAAATAATGCAAAATTTAAAAAAAATGCTTAGGAACTGGACCAATTATGGTGTTCAATAATTCTTTCTCCTTAAAGTTTTAGTTTTTACAAATGGAATATAAGGGCATATTCCACTTTGGTTATTTGTTTTGACTTTATTAGAATACCACTATTCACTTAGTCACAATGGGCTGAGCCAATTAAAATTTTACACTCAATAAAATGTTCATTCATTATCTTATGAGTACTCTAAACTGGTTCTCAAAATATTTAGGAAATCATAGTCCTCTTGGTATACCCATAATAATTTAATGAAAAATTGACATACGTACTGTATTCATGCTAAGGTTCTATGTTCTACTATTTTGTCTCCAGCTACACCTTTAAAGTGATGAATGGGTCAAAAGAACAAACAAAAAAATGGCAGTTTTGATTGTACATAAATAAAGGGCACAATGCAGGGAAACACAACTCTGGGAAAGAAATTGGCTCAAAAATCCAGTCGTGCACAGTCATCATTACCTGGCATGCAATGCATGCAGTAAGTATTTCTCACTGCACATTACTTGCTAATTGCCTTTCAGAAGAATAACATGTTAGTTTGAGCTAAACAACAAGCCACAGCAGAAACTGGTTCTTTCCCTATGTCACAACCAGACAAGCAGATTTACCTTTTAGGCCTCGTATTTTTCTAATGGCTTCACCTTGGCAACATCTTCATTTATGCATTAGATGTTCCATTTTCTTTTGTTACTGAAAATTGATAGCAATCTGTTTTTTTTTCCATGTGCCACATCATTATCTCCTATAATCTGGTATAGAAGTTTCCAATTTCCAACTGCTCTATTGTTGGAACCCTACTTAGATGTATCATAGACCTTTTGGACAAATATGTATTGTACATTCTAATATAGTATAATCTAATATATGTCTGATTTGAGAACCTAAAGATACCACGGATATATTACATTCTGATTTAAGGACTGGGTTATTTGTAAATTTGGTTTTAAAATATTCAGATGTATAACAATTTGAGCTAATGGAGATAGCACAAACTGTTTTATATCTGATTTTTTTTACCTTTGCGATTGTCATTGCCTAATGGTCTTCTACTATTGAACCATGGTATGCAACATTTTTGAATACATATATGTGTATATAAGAAAGGGGCCTTGTGTTGGTAGGTTATTTAAAAAAAAAAAAATTTACCTTAAAAAAAAAACTTAATTTGCAAGACTACTAACATCAGATTATATTATTTTACATTATTTTTTCGTATACCATTAGTAATATTTCAGTGCTATACTATGGCTATTTGATCGAGATTTTTAGTTTTAAAAACAAGAATATGAATAAAGTTTACTATGCATTAGATCTGTAAAATCTTTAATTTCAGGAAACTAATTATAAATTAATTATTTCAGTAACTGCAACACTGACTTACTGAGTAATTCTTAGATATAGCCATACTTTGAATACATAGTACATAACTTGTTCAAACTTAGTTCATAGTGAGTTTAATAAGCAATAGTAAAATGGATTCCATTCTGTTTGCACAATACTGTTCCTTGACACAGTCCAATTATATGGTGTCATCTTTCTAACAGACTCTTGGCTTATTCAAAGTCCTTAGTATAAAATTTTCATAAATAAAATCTGTGCTTTTTAGTACCCTGTTAGGTTTAACCTTCTGACATCCTTCTGGTCAGTTTTACCAATGTAAATCCCATTGACATAGTCCAGAATGGATGGACTGGATCCTCAAGTTAGACAGTTTTCCCTGTGTGCATTTACATATCCTTGGGGTAAATATGGGTTCCTCACTAAAGGCAGTTTACTCCACCTGAAATGGCTTGACTCTTGAGGCAAGGACTTCACTGCATAAAAGACTACTACATTGCCACTTTAATTATGCACTGCCTCCTCTGTTTCACTAAAAATGTTACTTCTTAAGTGGGCATATGGATAATATACTTGGGAGTACTAGTTGTCCTCCTGGTTTACTGTACAGAATCCTCCATGATCACTAGGTTTACAACACTTAACTTTATTGTCAATGACTTAGCAGAATGTATGCTCATCTTTGATACTAATGATCAGAAGAATGTGAATTCTGTCCCCCCATTATATGCTTCTTTTCATACTCTAGTACTGATACTGAGTGCACCATATAAGGGAATATGGAAAGATACTGTACATACCTCTCAACCTTTCATTACAATAAATCTGGACAAAGCTAAAAATAATGGGGGACAACAGTCCAAAAATAGGGACAAATTTTAAATACTGCTCTTATAAACTTAGAAAGTTGCTAGAATAAAAGGTGTTGTGTTAGCAAACATTTTCTGAAGGATATGAAGTCTGATTTGTAAGAAAATAACAAATTGTATGAGAAACAGACCAAAAATAAGAGGCAAAAATCTGGATATTCTGTGAAAATCTGGACAGTTGAGAGGTACAGTCAGACTGTCCTTTTCAAATGAGATGCTAAGCTGACCTTCCTTCTGCCTAAGGCAGTGGTAACGTAGTGTATGTTAAAGACCTCCTGGCACTTATCAAAGCAAGTAGGAGTATTTTATTAAAATAAATAGTCCTTATGTATGGCAGATCTTGATATGTCCCATTATATCTTTACAAATCAAATCAAACAAACCTTCACTCCTACACAGAAGTCCCCTCCAATATATCTATCAGTCAAATCCAGCAATGGTACTATAATTACACCTGATCCAACCATCAAGCTCTTGGGAGTAACAACAGATCAGAATCTCAACTTTGACACACATATTAACACTACAATTAAAACTGTTAACAGAAAACTGGGCTCACTGTACAAGATAAAGTCCTTCCTCACCCCTGAAGCCAAAACCACCATTTCCCATACTCACCTGATGTCTACTCTCCTATATGCTTCATCTGTCTATACAAATCTTTCCAAAACTAACCTAAACAAACTAGCAACCTCCTACAACAACACTGCCAGATTTGCTACGTTCACCATATAGAACCCATCACTGTTTAAACCTCAAACAACTAGGCTGGCTTGAACTCCAAAACCAGCCACTATTTCAGCAACTTACAATTACCCACAAGATTCTCTTTCACACCGATAGAACTCCTATTCTTTGTAGCATTGCCACTCCTTATAGAAATCTTACTACCCTACGCTCAGCAAATAAATTACAAGTAACCACCCAGAAATTCCTTAATAAAGCCGGGGACTCCTTCTTTTCAAATTCTGTGGGTAAGAGTTGAAACAAACTCCCCAGCAACCTACAATTACTTTCATCCTTATCACTTTTCAAACATCAGCTAAAACTACACCTTAAAGAACATTGGTTATGCCCATGTACTAACCCAGATTAACACCAGCCATCTAGCATACTCCCCCCCCACCACTACCCACTAGGGCGCAAACACATCCTATTCATAGTCAATATTGTAGTTTTTTTCTTATTTCCTTCTAACTTCATTAAACTTATTCTTCACTTTTCTAAAATCCCTCACTTCTTCCTGATATTGTTCTATGTCAATGTTAACACTTATGCTACCTATGACATTTCACAGTTCCTGATATTGTTCTATGTCAGTGTTAATACTTATGTTACCTATGACATTTCACGCAAACCTTGTCTAACGTAACAACTAGATAGATACCTTTCACCCCTCCACACTTTTTTTTGCCCAACTATTGCCAGACGTTATACCTCTTGTATATACTGCTCATAATACTACTTACTCAACGCCCTCACTTATCCTTCTCCTTTGTTGTTTGTTCCTTCTTTGCTAACCTAAACCTTCTTTGATTTTAATTTTTTTTTACTATTTTTTAATCTTTGCTGTTTGAAGCTATTTGAGTACATTAGGCTACACCCATTAGCTGTGAACTGCATTAATTCTTTGTAATAATTTACTGTTTACAATTTATTTTCATTTGTAGTTCTGTTACATTACCTTAATGTTGGAGCTTATCTGCCTGGGCCTCTACTGAAAATGGACATGTATCCAGTTAGACTAGCCTGGTCAACAAATGTAAAATAAAAATAAAATAAATAATAAATAAATAAAATTTTAATAAAATTATCTTATACTCCTAATATGATAACTTTGTTACTTCAGTAAACTTTCCCCGGTATTTATTCTAGACATTCCCCAAAACATATAGTCTATACTGTTAAAAAAAAAAGAGTTTAATTTCCTTGGTATCCTAACCAAAGTTCTTCTCTGTATAAATGCCACCATGGATCTCCTCAGAAAATAGGCCACGAGCCTAGCATGACTTAAATAAAAAAAAAAAATTCTGAGCATCACTGCCTTACATTTTGAAAAATGGCAGTTTTTCATTGGTTGCCATATCTTCAAATTTCTATGTTTCTGCACTTCAGTTGCTAGCCCATCCTAACTCATTTCCTAACACATTGTAAACATATATACTTTTGCTGTGTTCACATAGATTTCTAATTTTTTTCTGGAAATTGGACACAGCAAGTTAATCTGTCAACACCTTTGAGTCAAATCAGTGCAATTCTCTCTCTTTACTCAGATTTGTACTTCTCCTGACTTATTTTTTTCCTCTTCTCTCCCTAAATCCCATATGTTCAAATCTAAGTGCACATTTCATTGCTTGACATCATAATATCACTCCACCTTTTCGCAGGTAAATAGTTACTGTACTTGTGGCGCTGGTTCTGCTTCTGTTCTGGGTTTAATTTATACTGCCATTACCAGATGCACATCACTCAATTTCTTTTGCCTATAACTTAAACAGAATTGCACCTGATGGAGCCCTTGGTAGTAGAATGTACTAAGCTCAGCAAAAAACCTCTGCACCTTATGATTCCTGGATGCACACTGAAGTGAATCCGGAGAATGTATCTCTGCAGGAGCAGTACAGCTTTGTAACTTGAATTTAACAGTACTCATCTACCTAGTAAAAATGAATATTAGCTCTAAACTTCGAGAACAAGATTATGTTTTTCTATGATTTTATAATTGATGCAATAAATTGGAAGGTCTAAAAGCTCGTTTGATACAAGCTTAGAGAGGTTTGCTGTATTCTTCTTGTGCTTCTACAGAGATGCACTCTTTGGATTCACTTTAGTAATTTGCCTATAACATAAGGAATTGCACTTGGGTTTTGTTAGACTTTATTTACCCAGGTTATGGCTGAAAAGAAAATGGCTGTCCTGGAGGCACTTACTTTGTGAATGACGGAATAAATTAATGAAAAATAACTTAGGAGAACTCCAACAAGTTTAGGAGGAACAACTAAGCAACAATTAATTCTGGAGTGTGGACTGTAAAATACTTGTCTGACAGCTGTTGTTAGGTGATAAGAATTGTTGTTTGTTTTTCGGCTTTTCCCGGTAAGGGGTCGCCACAGTGTAACTCCAGTTCGCTAATGATTGGCAGTAGATTTTTACGAAACGCTGAGGTGCCAGCTCGACGCCCAACCTTCAATGAAGGCACTCCCATTTATGCACGCATGTCTTTCGAATGCTACCCAACCACCGGGAGGACATGCAGACTCCACACAGAAGGCACTTTCAAGCCCAGACAAGAATCGAACGGGAGAACCTCTTGCTGTGAGGAAACAATGCTACCACCGTACCACTGTGGCTGTGTCCCCTAATTTTATTTGCATACAACATAAGGTGTTATGAATATCATATGTAGTTATACTTTACTTTGTACTTTTATATTTTGTGGCTGAAAAACATACTTTTAATCTGGACATATATCTTGCTAACGGATTAAGAACTTAATAAAAGCACCTTATGAGAATTCAAACAGGTAAACTTAATTGAAACAATTAAGGGATAATTAATTCAGGATACATAGGCAGCATTTACCCATGATTGCCATAATCAGATCACAAAGGTTAAAATAAAATTAAAAACACAGTTCTAGGTGAAGTGGCAGGCAAGCCACAACAAATTCCATGCAGAGGCATTGACCCTGCATCCCCTTACTTAACATAACCTACTTTGAGGATTATATATTTCCACTGAAATGGCATCTCTGTTAGGAGCATCTTGATGGTTCAACCAATTACCATAAAATACTCATTACATGAAATGATTAGAAACAGTATAGAAATAAGGTGAGTTCCTAGTAAGAATTGGATACGGTGGTAGTCGAGACATGTTATTGTAGATAACTGTGAGTGAACAAAGGGTAATGATGGAGTGAACATTTAAGGCCATAAATACTGGTAGGAGATTAAGAACATAAATGTTATATGGGGAGAGAAGCGGGATTAAAGCAGTCAAGGAGAAGAGGGGTAGCAAAATAGAAAGAAGGAGGAGAAAAGACAGGCGGCATATAAGAAAAGGGGGAATGATGTATTTTGAGGTGGAGGAACAGATTGTAAGCAGAATTTAATGAGAAAGTTTAGCATACAGTTATAGAATTTGTTTACTTTACATTGTTTTAAAGTGAAAAGGTAAGGAGAGAATAGAGAGAGTGAGAATGTTGAAGGAAAGACTAAAAGATAAGAAGGAAAATGAAAGTAAGATATATTTTTCAATGGATGGAAAGTGGATAAGTTGACTCAAGTTCTCAGAGGTACTGTCAAACAGAAGGTAATTAAGTATGCCGGCAGCTGTAATGTAATGAAGAAGAGGTGTAAAGTATGATATGGGATTAGGGTGCATCAGACATGCCCGTTGCACAGTACGGCTTTCATATTTGGTAATCCTAATATTTAACT
The DNA here is from genome assembly GCF_019279795.1 of Protopterus annectens. Classification (NCBI taxonomy): domain Eukaryota; kingdom Metazoa; phylum Chordata; order Ceratodontiformes; family Protopteridae; genus Protopterus; species Protopterus annectens. The sequence goes on along the minus strand of NC_056748.1, from coordinate 836,677,967 downwards.
GGAAGAGCTCTGTAATTGGATTCTTGCAGACTTGCCAAGGTAGTTTTAGTGATTGTAAAAAAATTTGAAAAATGTTTGTCAAACTACATTCAGTGAACATCTCAGAAAACCTTTTTTTCCTCAGATGGACAAGCCCTCCCCCACACCCCTGAACTTATATATATTAATTATGTGGTTGCACAACAGTAGAGAAAGAGGCAAACTGCACTATCAGTGAAACTAGTTTCAGCAAATGTACTTCGATACTTTCACGTGCGACAAAACTGCCATTGGTGATATGACACACTTATCCATAATCTTGTGTGTAATGATCATGCAGGATTTGGCTAGCTTTGTTTTCGAGTGATGTGGTATGAGCTACCTATCACAGATGGGGTTTACTAGGCAATGGATGACTATGTGAGTAAAACAGGTGTACATTTGTTACATATAACATGTATATGTACAGATCTAAGTATGTTTGCATACTTGTAGGTGTGTGTGTGTGTGTGTGTGTGTGTGTGTGTGTGTGTATGTATACTGATTGAAAATGAAATGGAGTGAATAACAAAGTCTTACCATTTCATTGTCAGAAACGACTAAAACAAAAAAATCTTTGGCACATGATGATTGCAAATGTAAACAATACATTTACATTTATGATCATAATGCTACTGACCCTACAAACAAACAAACAAAAAAATTGTACATGAGGGCCCACCCCACCACCCCCCAGGTACTTAAATATATTAACTACACAAAATACAGCAGAAAAGGAAGTGAAATACTTCAAATTATGCTATATTCAACCTCATTATCTTTGGCTGTAGCATAATTTGATGCAATTCACCATCTTTCATTTGTATCATGTAAATTTGACTGCAACTGAACTATCCCATGGCCAAACCACCCATATTTATATGTGCATGTGGCTGCATGCCCACCTATGTATATATATTTACATGCATGGGCTGTGTGTGTGTGTGTGTGTGTGTGTGTGTGTGTGTGTGTATGTGTATGTATGTATAATATTACTGTATAATATTACTGATTACCTGTTAATCAAATGTGTTCCAAGCAAGGCAGAAAACTAATGAAGACTACAAAGACCTCACATTAA